>NW_026281894.1:0-70092 GCF_023373465.1 Oncorhynchus keta
TATGACAGACCAGCTAGATCTACTGTCTCTATTATATTATGACAGACCAGGTAGATCTACTGTCTCTAGTATAATATGACAGACCAGCTAGATCTACTGTCTCTATTATATTATGACAGACCGCTAGATCTACTGCCTCTCTCTTTTTCATGATGACAGACCAGCTAGATCTGATATCTCTATTATATTATGACAGACCAGCTAGATCTACTGTTTCTATTATATTATGACAGACCCAGATCTACTGTCTCTATTATATTATGACAGACCAGCTAGATCTACTGTCTCTATTATGGTGACAGACCAGTCGATCCACATATCTATTATATTATGACAGACCAGCTAGATCTACTGTCTCTATTATATTATGACAGACCAGCTAAGATCTACTGTCTCTAGTATAATATGACAGACCAGCTAGATCTACTGTCTCTATTATATTATGACAGACCGCTAGATCTACTGTTTCTATTATAATATGATCACCAGCTAGATCTACTGTCTCTATTATATTATGACAGACCAGCTAGATCTACTGTCTCTATTATATTATGACAGACCAGCTAGATCTACTGTTTTCATTATAATATGACACACCAGCTAGATCTAATATCTCTATTATATTATGACAGACCAGCTAGATCTACCGTTTCTATTATAATATGACTCACCAGCTAGATCTACTGTCTCTATTATATTATGACAGACCAGCTAGATCTACTGTCTCTATTATATTATGACAGACCAGCTAGATCTACTGTTTCTATTATAATATGACACACCAGCTAGATCTAATATCTCTATTATATTATGACAGACCAGCTATCTACTGTCTCTATTATATTATGACAGACCAGCAGATCTACTGTCTCTATTATATTATGACAGACCGGCTAGATCTACTGCCTCTTTTTTCATGATGACAGACCAGCTAGATCTGATATCTCTATTATATTATGACAGACCAGCTAGATCTACTGTTTCTATTATATTACATGACAGACCAGCTAGATCTAATGTCTCTATTATATTATGACAGACCAGCTAGATCTACTGTCTCTATTATAATTTGACAGACCAGCTAGATCTTATATCTATTATATTATGACAGACCAGCTAGATCTACTGTCTCTATTATATTATGACAGACCAGCTAGATCTACTGTCTCTATTATATTATGACAGACCGGCTTGATCTACTGTCTCTAGTATATTATGACAGACCAGCTAGATCTACTGTCTCTATTATATTATGACAGACCGGCTAGATCTACTGTTTCTATTATAATATGACTCACCAGCTAGATCTACTGTCTCTATTATATTATGACAGGCCAGCTAGATCTACTGCCTCTTTTACATGATGACAGACCAGCTAGATCTCTGTCTCTATTATATTATGACAGACCAGCTAGATCTAATATCTATATTATATTATGACAGACCAGCTAGATCTACTGTCTCTATTATA
Organism: Oncorhynchus keta; assembly: GCF_023373465.1. Classification (NCBI taxonomy): domain Eukaryota; kingdom Metazoa; phylum Chordata; class Actinopteri; order Salmoniformes; family Salmonidae; genus Oncorhynchus; species Oncorhynchus keta. The sequence goes on from NW_026281894.1 coordinate 1,472, forward strand.
TTATGACAGACCGGCTTGATCTACTGCCTCTTTTACATGATGACAGACCAGCTAGATCTCCTGTCTCTATTATATTATGACAGACCAGCTTGATCTACTGTTTCTATTATAATATGACACACCAGCTAGATCTAATATCCCTACTATATTATGAAAGACCAGCTCGATCTACTGTCTCTATTATATTATGACAGACCAGCTAGATCTACTGTCTCTCTTATATTATGACAGACCAGCTAGATCTACTGTCTCTATTATATTATGACAGACCAGCAAGATCTGCTGTCTCTATTATAATATGACAGACCAGCTAGATCTACTGTCTCTATTATATTATGACAGACCAGCTAGATCTACTGTCTCTATTATATTATGACAGACCGGCTTGATCTACTGCCTCTTTTACATGATGACAGAGCAGATCTACTGTCTCTATTATATTATGACAGACCAGCTAGATCTACTGTCTCTATTATATTATGACAGACCAGCTAGATCTACTGTTTCTATTATAATATGACACACCAGCTAGATCTACTGTCTCTATTATATTATGACAGACCGCTTGATCTACTGCCTCTTTTTCATGATGACAGACCAGCTAGATCTGATATCTCTATTATATTATGACAGACCAGCTAGATCTACTGTTTCTATTATAATATGACTCACCAGCTAGATCTACTGTCTCTATTATATTATGACAGACCAGCTAGATCTACTGTCTCTATTATATTATGACAGACCAGCTAGATCTACTGTTTCTATTATAATATGACACACCAGCTAGATCTAATATCTCTATTATATTATGACAGACCAGCTAGATCTACTGTCTCTATTATATTATGACAGACCAGCTAGATCTACTGTCTCTATTATATTATGACAGACCGGCTTGATCTACTGCCTCTTTACATGATGACAGACCAGCTAGATCTCCTGTCTCTATTATAATTACAACAGACCAGCTAGATCTACTGTTTCTATTATATTATGACACACCAGCTAGATCGAATATCTCTATTATATTATGACAGACCAGCTAGATCTACTGTCTCTATTATATTATGACAGACCAGCTAGATCTACTGTCTCTATTATATTATGACAGACCGGCTTGATCTACTGCCTCTTTTACATGATGACAGACCAGCTAGATCTCCTGTCTCTATTATAATACGACAGAGCAGCTAGATCTACTGTTTCTATTATAATATGACACACCAGCTAGATCTAATATCTCTATTATATTACGACAGACCAGCTAGATCTACTGTTTCTATTATAATATGACAGACCAGCTAGATCTACTGTCTCTAGTATAATATGACAGACCAGCTAGATCTACTGTCTCTATTATATTATGACAGACCGGCTAGATCTACTGTCTCTATTATATTATGACAGACCAGCTAGATCTACTGTCTCTAGTATAATATGACAGACCAGCTAGATCTACTGTCTCTAGTATAATATGACAGACCAGCTAGAACTACTGTCTCTATTATAATACGACAAACCAGCTAGATCTAATATCTCTATTATATTATGACAGACCAGCTAGATCTACTGTCTCTATTATATTATGACAGACCAGCTAGATCTACTGTCTCTATTATATTATGACAGACCAGCTAGATCTACTGTCTCTAGTATAATATGACAGACCAGCTAGATCTACTGTCTCTATTATATTATGACAGACCGGCTAGATCTACTGCCTCTTTTTCATGATGACAGACCAGCTAGATCTGATATCTCTATTATATTATGACAGACCAGCTAGATCTACTGTTTCTATTATAATATGACTCACCAGCTAGATCTACTGTCTCTATTATATTATGACAGACCAGCTAGATCTACTGTCTCTATTATATTATGACAGACCAGCTAGATCTACTGTTTCTATTATAATATGACACACCAGCTAGATCTAATATCTCTATTATATTATGACAGACCAGCTAGATCTACTGTCTCTATTATATTATGACAGACCAGCTAGATCTACTGTCTCTATTATATTATGACAGACCGGCTAGATCTACTGTCTCTATTATATTATGACAGACCAGCTAGATCTACTGTCTCTATTATATTATGACAGACCAGCTAGATCTACTGTCTCTAGTATAATATGACAGACCAGCTAGATCTACTGTCTCTAGTATAATATGACAGACCAGCTAGATCTACTGTCTCTATTATAATACGACAGACCAGCTAGATCTAATATCTCTATTATATTATGACAGACCAGCTAGATCTACTGTCTCTATTATATTATGACAGACCAGCTAGATCTACTGTCTCTATTATATTATGACAGACCAGCTAGATCTACTGTCTCTAGTATAATATGACAGACCAGCTAGATCTACTGTCTCTATTATATTATGACAGACCGGCTGGATCTACTGCCTCTTTTTCATGATGACAGACCAGCTAGATCTGATATCTATATTATATTATGACAGATCAGCTAGATCTACTGTCTCTATTATATTATGACAGACCAGCTAGATCTACTGCCTCTTTTATAATTACAACAGACCAGCTAGATCTACTGTTTCTATTATATTATGACAGACCAGCTAGATCTACTGTTTCTATTATATTATGACAGACCAGCTAGATATACTGTCTCTATTATATTATGACAGACCAGCTAGATCTACTGTCTCTAGTATCATATGACAGACCAGCTAGATCTACTGTCTCTATTATATTATGACAGACCGGCTAGATCTACTGCCTCTTTTCATGATGACAGACCAGCTAGATCTGATATCTCTATTATATTATGACAGACCAGCTAGATCTACTGTTTCTATTATAATATGACTCACCAGCTAGATCTACTGTCTCTATTATATTATGACAGACCAGCTAGATCTACTGTCTCTATTATATTATGACAGACCAGCTAGATCTACTGTTTCTATTATAATATGACACACCAGCTAGATCTAATGTCTCTATTATATTATGACAGACCAGCTAGATCTACTGTCTCTATTATATTATGACAGACCAGCTAGATCTACTGTCTCTATTATATTATGACAGACCGGCTTGATCTACTGTCTCTATTATATTATGACAGACCAGCTAGATCTACTGTCTCTATTATATTATGACAGACCAGCTAGATCTACTGTCTCTATTATAATATGACAGACCAGCTAGATCTACTGTCTCTATTATATTATGACAGGCCAGCTAGATCTACTGTTTCTATTATGATATGACACACCAGCTAGTTCTAATATCTCTATTATATTATGACAGACCAGCTAGATCTACTGTCTCTATTATATTATGACAGACCAGCTAGATCTACTGTCTCTATTATATTATGACAGACCAGCTAGATCTACTGTCTCTAGTATATTATGACAGACCAGCTAGATCTACTGTCTCTATTATATTATGACAGACCAGCAAGATCTACTGTCTTTATTATATTATGACAGACCAGCTAGATCTACTGTCTATTTTATATTATGACAGACCAGCTAGATCTACTGTCTCTATTATATTATGACAGACCAGCTAGATCTACTGTCTCTATTATATTATGACAGACCAGCTTGATCTAATGTCTCTATTATATTATGACAGACAGGCTAGGACTAATGTCTCTATTATATTAAGACAGACCAGCTAGATCTACTGTCTCTATTATAATATGACAGACCAGCTAGATCTACAGTTTCCATTATATTATGACAGACCAGCTTGATCTACTGCCTCTTTTACATGATGACAGACCAGCTAGATCTAATATCTCTATTATATTATGACAGACCAGCTAGATCTACTGTTTCTATTATAATATGACACACCAGCTAGATCTAATATCTCTATTATATTATGACAGACCAGCTAGATCTACTGTCTCTATTATATTATGACAGACCAGCTAGATCTACTGTCTCTATTATATTATGACAGACCAGCTAGATCTACTGTCTCTATTATATTATGACAGACCAGCTAGATCTACTGTCTCTATTATATTATGACAGACCAGCTAGATCTACTGTCTCTAGTATAATATGACAGACCAGCTAGATCTACTGTCTCTAGTATAATATGACAGACCAGCTAGATCTACTGTCTCTATTATAATACGACAGACCAGCTAGATCTAATATCTCTATTATATTATGACAGACCAGCTAGATCTACTGTCTCTATTATATTATGACAGACCAGCTAGATCTACTGTCTCTATTATATTATGACAGACCAGCTAGATCTACTGTCTCTAGTATAATATGACAGACCAGCTAGATCTACTGTCTCTATTATATTATGACAGACCGGCTAGATCTACTGCCTCTTTTCATGATGACAGACCAGCTAGATCTGATATCTATATTATATTATGACAGATCAGCTAGATCTACTGTCTCTATTATATTATGACAGACCAGCTAGATCTACTGTCTCTATTATAATTACAACAGACCAGCTAGATCTACTGTCTCTATTATAATACGACAGAGCAGCTAGATCTACTGTTTCTATTATATTATGACAGACCAGCTAGATCTACTGTCTCTATTATATTATGACAGACCAGCTAGATCTACTGTCTCTAGTATAATATGACAGAACAGCTAGATCTACTGTCTCTATTATATTATGACAGACCGGCTAGATCTACTGCCTCTTTTTCATGATGACAGACCAGCTAGATCTGATATCTCTATTATATTATGACAGACCAGCTAGATCTACTGTTTCTATTATAATATGACTCAGACCAGCTAGATCTACTGTCTCTATTATATTATGACAGACCAGCTAGATCTACTGTCTCTATTATATTATGACAGACCAGCTAGATCTACTGTTTCTATTATAATATGACACACCAGCTAGATCTAATATCTCTATTATATTATGACAGACCAGCTAGATCTACTGTCTCTATTATATTATGACAGACCAGCTAGATCTACTGTCTCTATTATATTATGACAGACCAGCTAGATCTACTGTCTCTATTATATTATGACAGACCAGCTAGATCTACTGTCTCTATTATATTATGACAGACCAGCTAGATCTACTGTCTCTAGTATAATATGACAGACCAGCTAGATCTACTGTCTCTATTATATTATGACAGACCAGCTAGATCTACTGTTTCTATTATAATATGACACACCAGCTAGATCTAATATCTCTATTATATTATGACAGACCAGCTAGATCTACTGTCTCTATTATATTATGACAGACCAGCTAGATCTACTGTCTCTATTATAATTACAACAGACCAGCTAGATCTACTGTTTCTATTATATTATGACAGACCAGCTAGATCTACTGTCTCTATTATATTATGACAGACCAGCAAGATCTACTGTCTTTATTATATTATGACAGACCAGCTAGATCTACTGTCTATTTTATATTATGACAGACCAGCTAGATCTACTGTCTATTATATTATGACAGACCAGCTAGATCTACTGTCTCTATTATATTATGACAGACCAGCTTGATCTAATGTCTCTATTATATTATGACAGACAGGCTAGGACTAATGTCTCTATTATATTAAGACAGACCAGCTAGATCTACTGTCTCTATTATAATATGACAGACCAGCTAGATCTACAGTTTCCATTATATTATGACAGACCAGCTGATCTACTGCCTCTTTTACATGATGACAGACCAGCTAGATCTAATATCTCTATTATATTATGACAGACCAGCTAGATCTACTGTCTCTATTATAATATGACACACCAGCTAGATCTAATATCTCTATTATATTATGACAGACCAGCTAGATCTACTGTCTCTATTATATTATGACAGACCAGCTAGATCTACTGTCTCTATTATATTATGACAGACCAGCTAGATCTACTGTCTCTATTATATTATGACAGACCAGCTAGATCTACTGCCTCTTTCATGATGACAGACCAGCTAGATCTAATATCTCTATTATATTATGACAGACCAGCTAGATCTACTGTCTCTATTATATTATGACAGACCAGCTAGATCTACTGTCTCTAGTATAATATGACAGACCGGCTAGATCTACTATCTCTATTACATGATGACAGACCAGCTAGATCTAATATCTCTATTATATTATGACAGACCAGCTAGATCTACTGTCTCTATTATATTATGACAGACCAGCTAGATCTACTGTCTATATTATATTATGACAGACCAGCTAGATCTACTGTTTCTATTATATTATGACAGACCAGCTAGATCTGATATCTCTATTATATTATGACAGACCAGCTAGATCTACTGTTTCTATTATATTATGACAGACCAGCTAGATCTACTGTCTATTTTATATTATGACAGACCAGCTAGATCTACTGTCTCTATTATATTATGACAGACCAGCTAGATCTAATGTCTCTATTATATTATGACAGACCAGCTTGATCTAATGTCTCTATTATATTATGACAGACAGGCTAGGACTAATGTCTCTATTATATTAAGACAGACCAGCTAGATCTACTGTCTCTATTATAATATGACAGACCAGCTAGATCTACAGTTTCCATTATATTATGACAGACCAGCTTGATCTACTGCCTCTTTTACATGATGACAGACCAGCTAGATCTAATATCTCTATTATATTATGACAGACCAGCTAGATCTACTGTTTCTATTATAATATGACACACCAGCTAGATCTAATATCTCTATTATATTATGACAGACCAGCTAGATCTACTGTCTCTATTATATTATGACAGACCAGCTAGATCTACTGTCTCTATTATATTATGACAGACCAGCTAGATCTACTGTCTCTATTATATTATGACAGACCAGCTAGATCTACTGCCTCTTTTACATGATGACAGACCAGCTAGATCTAATATCTCTATTATATTATGACAGACCAGCTAGATCTACTGTCTCTATTATATTATGACAGACCAGCTAGATCTACTGTCTCTAGTAAAATATGACAGACCGGCTAGATCTACTGCCTCTTTTACATGATGACAGACCAGCTAGATCTAATATCTCTATTATATTATGACAGACCAGCTAGATCTACTGTCTCTATTATATTATGACAGACCGGCTAGATCTACTGCCTATTTTTCATGATGACAGACCAGCTAGATCTACTGTTTCTATTATAATATGACACACCAGCTAGATCTAATATCTCTATTATATTATGACAGACCAGCTAGATATACTGTCTCTATTATATTATGACAGACCAGCAATATCTACTGTCTTTATTATATTATGACAGACCAGCTAGATCTACTGTCTATTTTATATTATGACAGACCAGCTAGATCTACTGTCTCTATTATATTATGACATACCAGCTAGATCTACTGTTTCTATTAAATTATGACACAGCAGCTAGATCTACTGTCTCTATTATATTATGACAGACCAGCTAGATCTACTGTCTATTATATTATGACAGACCAGCTAGATCTAATGTCTCTATTATATTATGACAGACCAGCTAGATCTAATGTCTCTATTATATTATGACAGACCAGGCTAGACTACTGTCTCTATTATATTAAGACAGACCAGCTAGATCTACTGTCTCTATTATAATATGACAGACCAGCTAGATCTACAGTTTCCATTATATTATGACAGACCAGCTAGATCTTCTGTCTCTATTATATTATGACAGACCAGCTCGATCTACTGTCTCTATTATATTATGACAGACCATCTAGATCTACAGTCTCCATTATATTATGACAGACCAGCTAGATCTACTGTCTCTATTATATTTTGACAGACCAGCTAGATCTACTGTCTCTAGTAAAATATGACAGACCAGCTAGATCTACTGTCTCTTTATATGATGACAGACCAGCTAGATCTAATATCTCTATTATATTATGACAGACCAGCTAGATCTACTGTCTCTATTATATTATGACAGACCAGCTAGATCTACTGTCTCTATTATATTATGACAGACAGGCTAGGACTAATGTCTCTATTATATTAAGACAGACCAGCTAGATCTACTGTCTCTATTATATTATGACAGACCAGCTAGATCTACTGTCTCTATTATATTATGACAGACCAGCTAGATCTACTGTCTATATTATAATATGACAGACCAGCTAGATCTACAGTTTCCATTATATTATGACAGACCAGCTTGATCTACTGCCTCTTTTACATGATGACAGACCAGCTAGATCTACTATCTCTATTATATTATGACAGACCAGCTAGATCTACTGTCTCTGTTTCTATTATATTATGACACACCAGCTAGATCTAATATCTCTATTATATTATGACAGACCAGCTAGATCTACTGTCTCTATTATATTATGACAGACCAGCTAGATCTACTGTCTCTATTATAATATGACAGACCAGCTAGATCTACTGTCTCTATTATATTATGACAGACCAGCTAGATCTACTGTCTCTATTATATTATGACAGACCAGCTAGATCTACTGTCTCTATTATATTATGACAGACCAGCTAGATCTACTGTCTCTATTATATTATGACAGACCAGCTAGATCTACTGTCTCTATTATATTATGACAGACCAGCTAGATCTACTGTCTCTATTATATTATGACAGACCAGCTAGATCTACTGTCTTCTATTATATTATGACAGACCAGCTAGATCTACTGTCTCTATTATATTATGACAGACCAGCTAGATCTACTGTCTCTATTATATTATGACAGACCAGCTAGATCTACTGTCTCTATTATATTATGACAGACCAGCTAGATCTACTGTCTCTATTATATTATGACAGACCAGCTAGATCTACTGTCTCTATTATATTATGACAGACCAGCTAGATCTACTGTCTCTATTATATTATGACAGACCAGCTAGATCTACTGTCTCTATTATATTATGACAGACCAGCTAGATCTACTGTCTCTATTATATTATGACAGACCAGCTAGATCTACTGTCTCTATTATATTATGACAGACCAGCTAGATCTACTGTCTCTATTATATTATGACAGACCAGCTAGATCTACTGTCTCTATTATATTATGACAGACCAGCTAGATCTACTGTCTCTATTATATTATGACAGACCAGCTAGATCTACTGTCTCTATTATATTATGACAGACCATGATCTACTGTCTCTTTATATTATGACAGACCAGCTAAATCTACTGTCTCTATTATATTATGACAGACCAGCTAGATCTACTGTCTCTATTATATTATGACAGACCAGCTAGATCTACTGTCTCTATTATATTATGACAGACCAGCTAGATCTACTGTCTCTATTATATTATGACAGACCAGCTAGATCTACTGTCTCTATTATATTATGACAGACCAGCTAGATCTACTGTCTCTATTATAATATGACAGACCAGCTAGATCTACTGTCTCTATTATATTATGACAGACCAGCTAGATCTACAGTCTCTATTATATTATGACAGACCAGCTAGATCTACTGTCTCTATTATATTATGACAGACCAGCTAGATCTACTGTCTCTATTATATTATGACAGACCAGCTAGATCTACTGTCTCTATTATATTATGACAGACCAGCTAGATCTACTGTCTCTATTATATTATGACAGACCAGCTAGATCTACTGTCTCTATTATATTATGACAGACCAGCTAGATCTACTGTCTCTATTATATTATGACAGACCAGCTAGATCTACTGTCTCTATTATATTATGACAGACCAGCTAGATCTACTGTCTCTATTATATTATGACAGACCAGCTAGATCTACTGTCTCTATTATATTATGACAGACCAGCTAGATCTACTGTCTCTATTATATTATGACAGACCAGCTAGATCTACTGTCTCTATTATATTATGACAGACCAGCTAGATCTACTGTTTCTATTATATTATGACACACCAGCTAGATCTAATATCTCTATTATATTATGACAGACCAGCTAGATCTACTGTCTCTATTATATTATGACAGACCAGCTAGATCTACTGTCTCTATTATATTATGACAGACCAGCTAGATCTACTGTCTCTATTATATTATGACAGACCAGCTAGATCTACTGTCTCTATTATATTATGACAGACCAGCTAGATCTACTATCTCTATTATAGATGACAGACCAGCTAGATCTACTGTCTCTTTATATTATGTCAGACCAGCTAGATCTACTGTCTCTATTATATTATGACAGACCAGCTAGATCTACTGTCTCTATTATAATATGACAGACCAGCTAGATCTACTGTCTCTATTATATTATGACAGACCAGCTAGATCTAATGTCTCTATTATATTATGACAGACCAGCTAGATCTACTGTCTCTATTATATTATGACAGACCAGCTAGATCTACTGTCTCTATTATATTATGACAGACCAGCTAGATCTACTGTCTCTATTATATTATGACAGACCAGCTAGATCTACTGTCTCTATTATATTATGACAGACCAGCTAGATCTACTGTCTCTATTATATATGACAGACCAGCTAGATCTACTGTTTCTATTATATTATGACAGACCAGCTAGATCTACTGTCTCTATTATATTATGACAGACCAGCTAGATCTACTGTCTCTATTATATTATGACAGACCATCTAGATCTCCAGTCTCTATTATATTGTGACAGACCAGCTAGATCTACTGTCTCTATTATATTTTGACAGACCAGCTAGATCTACTGTCTCTATTAAAATATGACAGACCAGCTAGATGTACTGCCTCTTTTATATGATGACAGACCAGCTAGATCTAATGTCTCTATTATATTATGACAGACCAGCTAGATCTACTGTCTCTATTATATTATGACAGACCAGCTAGATCTACTGTCTCTATTATATTATGACAGACCAGGCTAGATCTAATGTCTCTATTATATTAAGACAGACCAGCTAGATCTACTGTCTCTATTATATTATGACAGACCAGCTAGATCTACTGTCTCTATTATATTATGACAGACCAGCTAGATCTACTGCCTCTTTTTCATGATGACAGACCAGCTAGATCTGATATCTCTATTATATTATGACAGACCAGCTAGATCTACTGTTTCTATTATAATATGACAGACCAGCTAGATCTACTGTCTCTATTATATTATGACAGACCAGCTAGATCTACTGTCTCTATTATATTATGACAGACCAGCTAGATCTACTGTCTCTATTATATTACATGACAGACCAGCTAGATCTACTGTCTCTATTATATTATGACAGACCAGCTAGATCTACTGTTTCTATTATAATATGACAGACCAGCTAGATCTAATGTCTCTATTATATTATGACAGACCAGCTAGATCTACTGTCTCTATTATATTATGACAGACCAGCTAGATCTACTGTCTCTATTATATTTACAACAGACCAGCTAGATCTACTGTCTCTATTATATTATGACAGACCAGCTAGATCTACTGTCTCTATTATATTATGACAGACCAGCTAGATCTACTGTCTCTATTATATTATGACAGACCGGCTTGATCTACTGCCTCTTTTACATGATGACAGACCAGCTAGATCTACTGTCTCTATTATATTACAACAGACCAGCTAGATCTACTGTTTCTATTATATTATGACACACCAGCTAGATCTAATATCTCTATTATATTATGACAGACCAGCTAGATCTACTGTCTCTATTATATTATGACAGACCAGCTAGATCTACTGTCTCTATTATATTATGACAGACCAGCTAGATCTACTGTCTCTATTATATTATGACAGACCAGCTAGATCTACTGTCTCTAGTATAATATGACAGACCAGCTAGATCTACTGTCTCTATTATATTATGACAGACCCCTAGATCTACTGTCTCTATTATTCAAGATGACAGACCAGCTAGATCTACTGTATTTTATATTATGACAGACCAGCTAGATCTACTGTCTCTATTATATTATGACAGACCAGCTAGATCTACTGTCTCTATTATATTATGACAGACCAGCTAGATCTACTGTCTCTATTATATTATGACAGACCAGCTAGATCTAATGTCTCTATTATATTATGACAGACCAGGCTAGATCTACTGTCTCTATTATATTATGACAGACCAGCTAGATCTACTGTCTCTATTATAATATGACAGACCAGCTAGATCTACAGTTTCTATTATATTATGACAGACCAGCTAGATCTACTGTCTCTATTATATTATGACAGACCAGCTAGATCTACTGTCTCTATTATATTATGACAGACCAGCTAGATCTACAGTTTCCATTATATTATGACAGACCAGCTAGATCTACTGTCTCTATTATATTATGACAGACCAGCTAGATCTACTGTCTCTATTATATTATGACAGACCAGCTAGATCTACTGTCTCTATTATATTATGACAGACCAGCTAGATCTACTGTCTCTATTATATTTTGACAGACCAGCTAGATCTACTGTCTCTATTAAATATGACAGACCAGCTAGATGTACTGCCTCATTTTATATTATGACAGACCAGCTAGATCTAATGTCTCTATTATATTATGACAGACCAGCTAGATCTACTGTCTCTATTATATTATGACAGACCAGCTAGATCTACTGTCTCTATTATAATATGACAGACCAGCTAGATCTACTGTCTCTATTATGTTATGACAGACCAAGTAGATATACTTTCTCTATTATATTATGACAGACCTGCTCGATCTACTGTCCCTATTATATTATGACCGACCAGGTAGATATACTTTCTCTATTATTTGATGACAGACCAGCTAGATCTACTGTCTCTATTATATTATGACAGACCAGCTAGATCTACTGTTTCTATTATAATATGACAGACCAGGTAGATCTACTGTCTCTATTATACTATGACAGACCAGGTAGATCTACTGTCTCTATTATAATATGACAGACCAGCTAGATCTACTGTCTCTATTATATTATGACAGACCAGCTAGATCTACTGTCTCTATTATATTATGACAGACCAGCTAGATCTACTGTCTCTATTATATTATGACAGACCAGCTAGATCTACTGTCTCTATTATATTATGACAGACCAGCTAGATCTACTGTCTCTATTATATTAAGACAGACCAGCTAGATCTACTGTCTCTATTATATTATGACAGACCAGCTAGATCTACTGTCTCTATTATATTATGACAGACCAGCTAGATATACTGTCTCTATTATATTATGACAGACCAGCTAGATCTACTGTCTCTATTATATTATGACAGACCAGCTAGATCTACTGTCTCTATTATATTATGACAGACCAGCTAGATCTACTGTTTCTATTATATTATGACAGACCAGCTAGATATACTGTCTCTATTATATTATGACAGACCAGCTAGATCTACTGTCTCTATTATATTATGACAGACCAGCTAGATCTACTGTCTCTATTATATTATGACAGACCAGCTAGATCTAATGTCTCTATTATATTATGACAGACCAGGCTAGATCTACTGTCTCTATTATATTATGACAGACCAGCTAGATCTACTGTCTCTATTATATTATGACAGACCAGCTAGATCTACAGTCTCTATTATATTATGACAGACCAGCTAGATCTACTGTCTCTATTATATTATGACAGACCAGCTAGATCTACTGTCTCTATTATATTATGACAGACCAGCTAGATCTACTGTCTCTATTATATTATGACAGACCAGCTAGATCTACTGTCTCTATTATATTATGACAGACCAGCTAGATCTACTGTCTCTATTATATTATGACAGACCAGCTAGATCTACTGTCTCTATTATATTATGACAGACCAGCTAGATCTACTGTCTCTATTATATTATGACAGACCAGCTAGATCTACTGTCTCTATTATATTATGACAGACCAGCTAGATCTACTGTTTCTATTATAATATGACAGACCAGCTAGATCTACTGTCTCTATTATATTATGACAGACCAGCTAGATCTACTGTCTCTATTATATTATGACAGACCAGCTAGATCTACTGTCTCTATTATATTATGACAGACCAGCTAGATCTACTGTCTCTATTATATTATGACAGACCAGCTAGATCTACTGTCTCTATTATAATTATGACAGACCAGCTAGATCTACTGTCTCTATTATATTATGACAGACCAGCTAGATCTACTGTCTCTATTATATTATGACAGACCAGCTAGATCTACTGTCTCTATTATATTATGACAGACCAGCTAGATCTACTGTCTCTATTATATTATGACAGACCAGCTAGATCTACTGTCTCTATTATATTATGACAGACCAGCTAGATCTACTGTCTCTATTATAATATGACAGACCAGCTAGATCTACTGTCTCTATTATATTATGACAGACCAGCTAGATCTACTGTCTCTATTATAATTATGACAGACCAGCTAGATCTACTGTCTCTATTATATTATGACAGACCAGCTAGATCTACTGTCTCTATTATATTATGACAGACCAGCTAGATCTACTGTCTCTATTATATTATGACAGACCAGCTAGATCTACTGTCTCTATTAAATTATGACAGACCAGCTAGATCTACTGTCTCTATAATATGACAGACCAGCTAGATCTACTGTCTCTATTATATTATGACAGACCAGCTAGATCTACTGTCTCTATTATATTATGACAGACCAGCTAGATCTACTGTCTCTATTATATTATGACAGACCAGGCTAGATCTACTGTCTCTATTATATTTAAGACAGACCAGCTAGATCTACTGTCTCTATTATATTATGACAGACCAGCTAGATCTACTGTCTCTATTATATTATGACAGACCAGCTAGATCTACTGTCTCTCTTTTTATTATGACAGACCAGCTAGATCTACTGTCTCTATTATATTATGACAGACCAGCTAGATCTACTGTTTCTATTATAATATGACAGACCAGCTAGATCTACTGTCTCTATTATATTATGACAGACCAGCTAGATCTACTGTCTCTATTATATTATGACAGACCAGCTAGATCTACTGTCTCTATTATATTATGACAGACCAGCTAGATCTACTGTCTCTATTATATTATGACAGACCAGCTAGATATACTGTCTCTATTATATTATGACAGACCAGCTAGATCTACTGTTCTATTATATTATGACAGACCAGCTAGATCTACTGTCTCTATTATATTATGACAGACCAGCTAGATCTACTGTTTCTATTATATTATGACAGACCAGCTAGATCTACTGTCTCTATTATATTATGACAGACCAGCTAGATCTACTGTCTCTATTATATTATGACAGACCAGCTAGATCTACTGTCTCTATTATATTATGACAGACCAGCTAGATCTACTGTCTCTATTATATTATGACAGACCAGGCTAGATCTACTGTCTCTATTATATTATGACAGACCAGCTAGATCTACTGTCTCTATTATATTATGACAGACCAGCTAGATCTACTGTTTCTATTATATTATGACAGACCAGCTAGATCTACTGTCTCTATTATATTATGACAGACCAGCTAGATCTACTGTCTCTATTATATATGACAGACCAGGTAGATCTACTGTCTCTATTATATTATGACAGACCAGCTAGATCTACTGTCTCTATTATATTATGACAGACCAGCTAGATCTACTGTCTCTATTATATTATGACAGACCAGCTAGATCTACTGTCTCTATTATATTTGACAGACCAGCTAGATCTACTGTCTCTAGTAAAATATGACAGACCGGCTAGATCTACTGCCTCTTTATATGATGACAGACCAGCTAGATCTAATGTCTCTATTATATTATGACAGACCAGCTAGATCTACTGTCTCTATTATATTATGACAGACCAGCTAGATCTACTGTCTCTATTATATTATGACAGACCAGCTAGATCTACTGTCTCTATTATAATATGACACACCAGCTAGATCTAATGTCTCTATTATATTATGACAGACCAGCTAGATCTACTGTCTCTATTATATTATGACAGACCAGCTAGATCTACTGTCTCTATTATATTATGACAGACCAGCTAGATCTACTGTCTCTATTATATGATGACAGACCAGCTAGATCTACTGTCTCTATTATATTATGACAGACCAGCTAGATCTACTGTTTCTATTATATTATGACAGACCAGCTAGATCTAATGTCTCTATTATATTATGACAGACCAGCTAGATCTACTGTCTCTATTATATTATGACAGACCAGCTAGATCTACTGTCTCTATTATATTATGACAGACCAGCTAGATCTACTGTCTCTATTATATTATGACAGACCAGCTAGATATACTGTCTCTATTATATTATGACAGACCAGCAAGATCTACTGTCTCTATTATATTATGACAGACCAGCTAGATCTACTGTCTCTATTATATTATGACAGACCAGCTAGATCTACTGTCTCTATTATATTATGACAGACCAGCTAGATATCTACTGTCTCTATTATATTATGACAGACCAGCTAGATCTACTGTCTCTATTATATTATGACAGACCAGCTAGATCTACTGTCTCTATTATATTATGACAGACCAGCTTGATCTACTGTCTCTATTATATTATGACAGACCAGGCTAGATCTAATGTCTCTATTATATTAAGACAGACCAGCTAGATCTACTGTCTCTATTATAATATGACAGACCAGCTAGATCTACTGTTTCTATTATATTATGACAGACCAGCTAGATCTACTGCCTCTTTTATATGATGACAGACCAGCTAGATCTACTGTCTCTATTATATTACAACAGACCAGCTAGATCTACTGTTTCTATTATATTATGACAGACCAGCTAGATCTACTATCTCTATTATATTATGACAGACCAGCTAGATCTACTGTCTCTATTATATTATGACAGACCAGCTAGATCTACTGTCTCTATTATATTATGACAGACCAGCTAGATCTACTGTCTCTATTATAATATGACAGACCAGCTAGATCTACTGTTTCCATTATATTATGACAGACCAGCTAGATCTACTGTCTCTATTATATTATGACAGACCAGCTAGATCTACTGTCTCTATTATATTATGACAGACCATCTAGATCTCCAGTCTCTATTATATTGTGACAGACCAGCTAGATCTACTGTCTCTATTATATTATGACAGACCAGCTAGATCTACTGTCTCTATTATAATATGACAGACCAGCTAGATCTACTGTCTCTATTATACATATGACAGACCAGCTAGATCTACTATCTCTATTATATTATGACAGACCAGCTAGATCTACTGTCTCTATTATATTATGACAGACCAGCTAGATCTACTGTCTCTATTATATTATGACAGACCAGGCTAGATCTACTGTCTCTATTATATTATGACAGACCAGCTAGATCTACTGTCTCTATTATATTATGACAGACCAGCTAGATCTACTGTCTCTATTATATTATGACAGACCAGCTAGATCTACTGTCTCTTTTATGATGACAGACCAGCTAGATCTATATCTCTATTATATTATGACAGACCAGCTAGATCTACTGTTTCTATTATATTATGACACACCAGCTAGATCTAATGTCTCTATTATATTATGACAGACCAGCTAGATCTACTGTCTCTATTATATTATGACAGACCAGCTAGATCTACTGTCTCTATTATATTATGACAGACCAGCTAGATCTACTGTCTCTATTATATTATGACAGACCAGCTAGATCTACTGTCTCTATTATATTATGACAGACCAGCAAGATCTACTGTCTTTATTATATTATGACAGACCAGCTAGATCTACTGTCTCTATTATAATTACAACAGACCAGCTAGATCTACTGTTTCTATTATATTATGACAGACCAGCTAGATATACTGTCTCTATTATATTATGACAGACCAGCTAGATCTACTGTCTATTATATTATGACAGACCAGCTAGATCTAATGTCTCTATTATATTATGACAGACCAGCTAGATCTAATGTCTCTATTATATATTATGACAGACCAGCTAGATCTACTGTCTCTATTATATTATGACAGACCAGCTAGATCTACTGTCTCTATTATATTATGACAGACCAGCTAGATCTACAGTTTCATTATATTATGACAGACCAGCTAGATCTACTGTCTCTATTATATTATGACAGACCAGCTAGATCTACTGTCTCTATTATATTATGACAGACCAGTTAGATCTTCTGTCTCTATTATATTATGACAGACCAGCTAGATCTACTGTCTCTATTATATTATGACAGACCATCTAGATCTACAGTCTCTATTATATTGTGACAGACCAGCTAGATCTACTGTCTCTATTATATTTTGACAGACCAGCTAGATCTACTGTCTCTATTAAATTATGACAGACCAGCTAGATCTACTGCCTCTCTTTACATGATGACAGACCAGCTAGATCTAATGTCTCTATTATATTATGACAGACCAGCTAGATCTACTGTCTCTATTATATTATGACAGACCAGCTAGATCTACTGTCTCTATTATATTATGACAGACCAGCTAGATCTACTGTTTCTATTACAATATGACACACCAGCTAGATCTAATATCTCTATTATATTATGACAGACCAGCTAGATCTACTGTCTCTATTATATTATGACAGACCAGCGAGATCTACTGTCTCTATTATAATTACAACAGACCAGCTAGATCTACTGTTTCTATTATATTATGACAGACCAGCTAGATCTACTGTCTCTATTATATTATGACAGACCAGCTAGATGTACTGTCTATTATATTATGACAGACCAGCTAGATCTAATGTCTCTATTATATTATGACAGACCAGCTTGATCTAATGTCTCTATTATATTATGACAGACAGGCTAGGACTAATGTCTCTATTATATTTAGACAGACCAGCTAGATCTACTGTCTCTATTATAATATGACAGACCAGCTAGATCTACAGTTTCCATTATATTATGACAGACCAGCTAGATCTACTGTCTCTATTATATTATGACAGACCAGCTAGATCTACTGTCTCTATTATATTATGACAGACCAGGTAGATCTTCTGTCTCTATTATAATATGACAGACCAGCTAGATCTACTGTCTCTATTATATTATGACAGACCATCTAGATCTACAGTCTCTATTATATTGTGACAGACCAGCTAGATCTACTGTCTCTATTATATTTTGACAGACCAGCTAGATCTACTGTCTCTAGTAAAATATGACAGACCAGCTAGATCTACTGCCTCTTTACATGATGACAGACCAGCTAGATCTAATACCTCTATTATATTATGACAGACCAGCTAGATCTACTGTCTCTATTATATTATGACAGACCAGCTAGATCTACTGTCTCTATTATATTATGACAGACCAGCTAGATCTACTGTTTCTATTATAATATGACACACCAGCTAGATCTAATATCTCTATTATATTATGACAGACCAGCTAGATATACTGTCTCTATTATAATTATGACAGACCAGCGAGATCTACTGCCTCTATTATATTATGACAGACCGGCTTGATCTACTGCCTCTTTTACATGATGACAGACCAGCTAGATCTCCTGTCTCTATTATAATTACAACAAACCAGCTAGATCTACTGTTTCTATTATATTATGACACACCAGCTAGATCTAATATCTCTATTATATTATGACAGACCAGCTAGATCTACTGTCTCTATTATATTATGACAGACCAGCTAGATCTACTGTCTCTATTATAATTACAACAGACCAGCTAGATCTACTGTTTCTATTATATTATGACAGACCAGCTAGATCTACTGTCTCTATTATATTATGACAGACCAGCTAGATCTACTGTCTCTATTATATTATGACAGACCAGCTAGATCTACTGTCTCTATTATATTACAACAGACCAGCTAGATCTACTGTCTCTAGTATAATGTGACAGACCAGCTAGATCTACTGTCTCTATTATATTATGACAGACCAGCTAGATCTCCTGTCTCTATTATATTATGACACACCAGCTAGATCTAATATCTCTATTATATTATGACAGACCAGCTTGATCTAATGTCTCTATTATATTATGGCAGACAGGCTAGGACTAATGTCTCTATTATATTAAGACAGACCAGCTAGATCTACTGTCTCTATTATATTATGACAGACCAGCTAGATCTACTGTCTCTATTATATTATGACAGACCGGCTTGATCTACTGCCTCTTTTACATGATGACAGACCAGCTAGATCTCCTGTCTCTATTATAATTACAACAGACCAGCTAGATCTACTGTTTCTATTATATTATGACACACCAGCTAGATCTACTGTCTCTATTATATTACGACAGACCAGCTAGATCTACTGTTTCTATTATAATATGACACACCAGCTAGATCGAATATCTCTATTATATTATGACAGACCAGCTAGATCTACTGTCTCTATTATAATATGACAGACCAGCTAGATCTACAGTTTCCATTATATTATGACAGACCAGCTAGATCTACTGTCTCTATTATAATTATGACAGACCAGCTAGGTCTACTGTCTCTATTATATTATGACAGACCATCTAGATCTCCAGTCTCTATTATATTGTGACAGACCAGCTAGATCTACTGTCTCTATTATATTTTGACAGACCAGCTAGATCTACTGTCTCTAGTAAATATGACAGACCGGCTAGATGTACTGCCTATTTTACATGATGACAGACCAGCTAGATCTAATATCTCTATTATATTATGACAGACCAGCTAGATCTACTGTCTCTATTATATTATGACAGACCAGCTAGATCTACTGTCTCTATTATATTATGACAGACAGGCTAGGACTAATGTCTCTATTATATTAAGACAGACCAGCTAGATCTACTGTCTCTATTATATTATGACAGACCAGCTAGATCTACTGTCTCTATTATATTATGACAGACCAGCTAGATCTACTGCCTCTTTTTCATGATGACAGACCAGCTAGATCTGATATCTCTATTATATTATGACAGACCAGCTAGATCTACTGTTTCTATTATAATATGACACACCAGCTAGATCTAATATCTCTATTATATTATGACAGACCAGCTAGATCTACTGTCTCTATTATATTATGACAGACCAGCTAGATCTACTGTCTCTATTATATTACAACAGACCAGCTAGATCTACTGTCTCTATTATAATGACAGACCAGCTAGATATACTGTCTCTATTATATTATGACAGACCAGCAAGATCTACTGTCTTTATTATATTATGACAGACCAGCTAGATCTACTGTCTCTATTATAATTACAACAGACCAGCTAGATCTACTGTTTCTATTATATTATGACAGACCAGCTAGATCTACTGTCTCTATTATATTATGACAGACCAGCTAGATCTACTGTCTATTATATTATGACAGACCAGCTAGATCTAATGTCTCTATTATATTATGACAGACCAGCTTGATCTAATGTCTCTATTATATTATGACAGACAGGCTAGGACTAATGTCTCTATTATATTAAGACAGACCAGCTAGATCTACTGTCTCTATTATAATATGACAGACCAGCTAGATCTACAGTTTCCATTATATTATGACAGACCAGCTAGATCTACTGTTTCTATTATAATATGACACACCAGCTAGATCTACTGTCTCTATTATATTATGACAGAGCAGTTAGATCTTCTGTCTCTATTATAATATGACAGACCAGCTAGATCTACTGTCTCTATTATATTATGACAGACCATCTAGATCTCCAGTCTCTATTATATTGTGACAGACCAGCTAGATCTACTGTCTCTATTATATTTTGACAGACCAGCTAGATCTACTGTCTCTGTAAAATATGACAGACCGGCTAGATCTACTGCCTCTTTTATGATGACAGACCAGCTAGATCTATACCTCTATTATATTATGACAGACCAGCTAGATCTACTGTCTCTATTATATTATGACAGACCAGCTAGATCTACTGTCTCTATTATATTATGACAGACCAGCTAGATCTACTGTTTCTATTATAATATGACACACCAGCTAGATCTAATATCTCTATTATATTATGACAGACCAGCTAGATCTACTGTCTCTATTATATTATGACAGACCAGCTAGATCTACTGTCTCTATTATATTATGACAGACCGGCTTGATCTACTGCCTCTTTTACATGATGACAGACCAGCTAGATCTCCTGTCTCTATTATAATTACAACAGACCAGCTAGATCTACTGTTTCTATTATATTATGACACACCAGCTAGATCTAATATCTCTATTATATTATGACAGACCAGCTAGATCTACTGTCTCTATTATATTATGACAGACCAGCTAGATCTACTGTCTCTATTATATTATGACAGACCAGCTAGATCTACTGTCTCTATTATAATATGACAGACCAGCTAGATCTACAGTTTCCATTATATTATGACAGACCAGCTAGATCTACTGTCTCTATTATATTATGACAGACCAGCTAGGTCTACTGTCTCTATTATATTATGACAGACCATCTAGATCTCCAGTCTCTATTATATTGTGACAGACCAGCTAGATCTACTGTCTCTATTATATTTTGACAGACCAGCTAGATCTACTGTCTCTAGTAAAATATGACAGACCGGCTAGATGTACTGCCTATTTTACATGATGACAGACCAGCTAGATCTAATATCTCTATTATATTATGACAGACCAGCTAGATCTACTGTCTCTATTATATTATGACAGACCAGCTAGATCTACTGTCTCTATTATATTATGACAGACAGGCTAGGACTAATGTCTCTATTATATTAAGACAGACCAGCTAGATCTACTGTCTCTATTATATTATGACAGACCAGCTAGATCTACTGTCTCTATTATATTATGACAGACCGGCTAGATCTACTGCCTCTTTTTCATGATGACAGACCAGCTAGATCTGATATCTCTATTATATTATGACAGACCAGCTAGATCTACTGTTTCTATTATAATATGACACACCAGCTAGATCTAATATCTCTATTATATTATGACAGACCAGCTAGATCTACTGTCTCTATTATATTATGACAGACCAGCTAGATCTACTGTCTCTATTATAATTACAACAGACCAGCTAGATCTACTGTTTCTATTATATTATGACAGACCAGCAAGATCTACTGTCTCTATTATATTATGACAGACCAGCAAGATCTACTGTCTTTATTATATTATGACAGACCAGCTAGATCTACTGTCTCTATTATAATTATGACAGACCAGCTAGATCTACTGTTTCTATTATATTATGACAGACCAGCTAGATCTACTGTCTCTATTATATTATGACAGACCAGCTAGATCTGTCTATTATATTATGACAGACCAGCTAGATCTAATGTCTCTATTATATTATGACAGACCAGCTTGATCTAATGTCTCTATTATATTATGACAGACAGGCTAGGACTAATGTCTCTATTATATTAAGACAGACCAGCTAGATCTACTGTCTCTATTATAATATGACAGACCAGCTAGATCTACAGTTTCCATTATATTATGACAGACCAGCTAGATCTACTGTTTCTATTATAATATGACACACCAGCTAGATCTATTATCTCTATTATATTATGACAGACCAGCTAGATCTACTGTCTCTATTATATTATGACAGACCAGCTAGATCTACTGTCTCTATTATATTATGACAGACCGGCTAGATCTACTGCCTCTTTTTCATGATGACAGACCAGCTAGATCTACTGTCTCTATTATATTATGACAGACCAGCTAGATCTACTGTCTCTAGTAAAATATGACAGACCGGCTAGATCTACTGCCTCTTTTACATGATGACAGACCAGCTAGATCTAATGTCTCTATTATATTATGACAGACCAGCTAGATCTACTGTCTCTATTATATTATGACAGACCAGCTAGATCTACTGTCTCTATTATATTATGACAGACCAGCTAGATCTACTGTCTCTATTATAATATGACACACCAGCTAGATCTAATATCTCTATTATATTATGACAGACCAGCTAGATCTACTGTCTCTATTATATTATGACAGACCAGCTAGATCTACTGTCTCTATTATATTATGACAGACCGGCTTGATCTACTGCCTCTTTTACATGATGACAGACCAGCTAGATCTCCTGTCTCTATTATAATTACAACAGACCAGCTAGATCTACTGTTTCTATTATATTATGACACACCAGCTAGATCTAATATCTCTATTATATTATGACAGACCAGCTAGATCTACTGTCTCTATTATATTATGACAGACCAGCTAGATCTACTGTCTCTATTATATTATGACAGACCAGCTAGATCTACTGTCTCTAGTATAATATGACAGACCAGCTAGATCTACTGTCTCTATTATATTATGACAGACCGGCTAGATCTACTGCCTCTTTTTCATGATGACAGACCAGCTAGATCTGATATCTCTATTATATTATGACAGACCAGCTAGATCTACTGTTTCTATTATATTATGACAGACCAGCTAGATCTACTGTCTCTATTATATTATGACAGACCAGCTAGATCTACTGTCTCTATTATATTATGACAGACCAGCTAGATCTACTGTCTCTATTATAATATGACAGACCAGCTAGATCTACAGTTTCCATTATATTATGACAGACCAGCTTGATCTACTGCCTCTTTTACATGATGACAGACCAGCTAGATCTACTGTCTCTATTATATTATGACAGACCAGCTAGATCTACTGTCTCTATTATATTATGACAGACCAGCTAGATCTACTGTCTCTATTATATTATGACAGACCAGCTAGATCTACTGTCTCTATTATATTATGACAGACCAGCTAGATCTACTGTTTCTATTATAATATGACACACCAGCTAGATCTAATATCTCTACTATATTATGACAGACCAGCTAGATCTACTGTCTCTATTATATTATGACAGACCAGCTAGATCTACTGTCTCTATTATATTTTGACAGACCAGCTAGATCTACTGTCTCTAGTAAAATATGACAGACCGGCTAGATCTACTGCCTCTTTTACATGATGACAGACCAGCTAGATCTAATATCTCTATTATATTATGACAGACCAGCTAGATTTACTGTTTCTATTATATTATGACAGACCAGCTAGATCTACTGTTTCTATTATATTATGACAGACCAGCTAGATCTACTGTTTCTATTATAATATGACACACCAGCTAGATCTAATATCTCTATTATATTATGACAGACCAGCTAGATCTACTGTCTCTATTATATTATGACAGACCAGCTAGATCTACTGTCTCTATTATATTATGACAGACCGGCTTGATCTACTGCCTCTTTTACATGATGACAGACCAGCTAGATCTCCTGTCCCTATTATAATTACAACAGACCAGCTAGATCTACTGTTTCTATTATATTATGACACAATAGCTAGATCTAATATCTCTATTATATTATGACAGACCAGCTAGATCCACTGTCTCTATTATATTATGACAGACCAGCTAGATCTACTGTCTCTATTATATTATGACAGACCAGCTAGATCTACTGTCTCTAGTATAATATGACAGACCAGCTAGATCTACTGTCTCTATTATATTATGACAGACCGGCTAGATCTACTGCCTCTTTTTCATGATGACAGACCAGCTAGATCTGATATCTCTATTATATTATGACAGACCAGCTAGATCTACTGTTTCTATTATATTATGACAGACCAGCAAGATCTACTGTCTCTATTATATTATGACAGACCAGCTAGATCTACTGTCTCTATTATATTATGACAGACCAGCTAGATCTACTGTTTCTATTATAATATGACACACCAGCTAGATCTAATATCTCTATTATATTATGACAGACCAGCTAGATCTACTGTCTCTATTATATTATGACAGACCAGCGAGATCTACTGTCTCTATTATAATTATGACAGACCAGCTAGATCTACTGTCTCTAGTAAAATATGACAGACCGGCTAGATCTACTGCCTCTTTTACATGATGACAGACCAGCTAGATCTAATATCTCTATTATATTATGACAGACCAGCTAGATCTACTGTCTCTATTATATTATGACAGACCAGCTAGATCTACTGTCTCTATTATATTATGACAGACCAGCTAGATCTACTGTCTCTATTATAATACGACAGACCAGCTAGATCTAATGTCTCTATTATATTATGACAGACCAGCTAGATCTACTGTTTCTATTATATTATGACAGACCAGCTAGATCTACTGTCTCTATTATATTATGACAGACCGGCTTGATCTACTGCCTCTTTTACATGATGACAAACCAGCGAGATCTCCTGTCTCTATTATAATCACAACAGACCAGCTAGATCTACTGTTTCTATTATATTATGACACACCAGCTAGATCGAATATCTCTATTATATTATGACAGACCAGCTAGATCTACTGTCTCTATTATATTATGACAGACCAGCTAGATCTACTGTCTCTATTATATTATGACAGACCAGCTAGATCTACTGTCTCTATTATATTATGACAGACCAGCTGGATCTACTGTTTCTATTATAATATGACACACCAGCTAGATCTAATATCTCTATTATATTATGACAGACCAGCTAGATCTACTGTCTCTATTATATTATGACAGACCAGCTAGATCTACTGTCTCTATTATATTATGACAGACCGGCTTGATCTACTGCCTCTTTTACATGATGACAGACCAGCTAGATCTCCTGTCTCTATTATAATTACAACAGACCAGCTAGATCTACTGTTTCTATTATATTATGACACACTAGCTAGATCTAATATCTCTATTATATTATGACAGACCAGCTAGATCTACTGTCTCTATTATATTATGACAGACCAGCTAGATCTACTGTCTCTATTATATTATGACAGACCAGCTAGATCTACTGTCTCTATTATATTATGACAGACCAGCTAGATCTACTGTCTCTATTATATTATGACAGACCAGCTAGATCTACTGTTTCTATTATAATATGACACACCAGCTAGATCTACTGTCTCTATTATATTATGACAGACCAGCTAGATCTACTGTCTCTATTATATTATGACAGACCAGCTAGATCTACTGTTTCTATTATAATATGACACACCAGCTAGATCTAATATCTCTATTATATTATGACAGACCAGCTAGATCTACTGTCTCTATTATATTATGACAGACCAGCTAGATCTACTGTCTCTATTATATTATGACAGACCGGCTTGATCTACTTCCTCTTTTACATGATGACAAACCAGCTAGATCTCCTGTCTCTATTATAATCACAACAGACCAGCTAGATCTACTGTTTCTATTATATTATGACACACCAGCTAGATTGAATATCTCTATTATATTATGACAGACCAGCTAGATCTACTGTCTCTATTATATTATGATAGACCAGCTTGATCTACTGTCTCTATTATATTATGACAGACCAGCTAGATCTACTGTTTCTATTATAATATGACACACCAGCTAGATCTAATATCTCTATTATATTATGACAGACCAGCTAGATCTACTGTCTCTATTATATTATGACAGACCAGCTAGATCTACTGTCTCTATTATATTATGACAGAACGGCTTGATCTACTGCCTCTTTTACATGATGACAGACCAGCTAGATCTCCTGTCTCTATTATAATTACAACAGACCAGCTAGATCTACTGTTTCTATTATATTATGACACACCAGCTAGATCTAATATCTCTATTATATTATGACAGACCAGCTAGATCTACTGTCTCTATTATATTATGACAGACCAGCTAGATCTACTGTCTCTATTATATTATGACAGACCAGCTAGATCTACTGTCTCTAGTATAATATGACAGACCAGCTAGATCTACTGTCTCTATTATATTATGACAGACCGGCTAGATCTACTGCCTCTTTTTCATGATGACAGACCAGCTAGATCTGATATCTCTATTATATTATGACAGACCAGCTAGATCTACTGTTTCTATTATATTATGACAGACCAGCAAGATCTACTGTCTCTATTATATTATGACAGACCAGCTAGATCTACTGTCTCTATTATATTATGACAGACCAGCTAGATCTACTGTTTCTATTATAATATGACACACCAGCTAGATCTAATATCTCTATTATATTATGACAGACCAGCTAGATCTACTGTCTCTATTATATTATGACAGACCAGCTAGATCTACTGTCTCTATTATATTATGACAGACCGGCTTGATCTACTGCCTCTTTTACATGATGACAAACCAGCAAGATCTCCTGTCTCTATTATAATCACAACAGACCAGATTGATCTACTGTTTCTATTATATTATGACACACCAGCTAGATCGAATATCTCTATTATATTATGACAGACCAGCTAGATCTACTGTCTCTATTATATTATGACAGACCAGCTAGATCTACTGTCTCTATTATATTATGACAGACCAGCTAGATCTACTGTTTCTATTATAATATGACACACCAGCTAGATCTAATATCTCTATTATATTATGACAGACCAGCTAGATCTACTGTTTCTATTATAATATGACAGACCAGCTAGATCTACTGTCTCTATTATATTATGACAGACCGGCTTGATCTACTTCCTCTTTTACATGATGACAAACCAGCTAGATCTCCTGTCTCTATTATAATCACAACAGACCAGCTAGATCTACTGTTTCTATTATATTATGACGCACCAGCTAGATCGAATATCTCTATTATATTATGACAGACCAGCTAGATCTACTGTCTCTATTATATTATGACAGACCAGCTTGATCTACTGTCTCTATTATATTATGACAGACCAGCTAGATCTACTGTTTCTATTATAATATGACACACCAGCTAGATCTAATATCTCTATTATATTATGACAGACCAGCTAGATCTACTGTCTCTATTATATTATGACAGACCAGCTAGATCTACTGTCTCTATTATATTATGACAGAACGGCTTGATCTACTGCCTCTTTTACATGATGACAGACCGGCTAGATCTCCTGTCTCTATTATAATTACAACAGACCAGCTAGATCTACTGTTTCTATTATATTATGACACACTAGCTAGATCTAATATCTCTATTATATTATGACAGACCAGCTAGATCTACTGTCTCTATTATATTATGACAGACCAGCTAGATCTACTGTCTCTATTATATTATGACAGACCAGCTAGATCTACTGTCTCTAGTATAATATGACAGACCAGCTAGATCTACTGTCTCTATTATATTATGACAGACCGGCTAGATCTACTGCCTCTTTTTCATGATGACAGACCAGCTAGATCTGATATCTCTATTATATTATG
The DNA here is from genome assembly GCF_023373465.1 of Oncorhynchus keta. Taxonomy (NCBI): domain Eukaryota; kingdom Metazoa; phylum Chordata; class Actinopteri; order Salmoniformes; family Salmonidae; genus Oncorhynchus; species Oncorhynchus keta. The sequence continues at coordinate 30,818 of NW_026281894.1, forward strand.
ACAGACCAGCTAGATCTACTGTTTCTATTATATTATGACAGACCAGCAAGATCTACTGTCTCTATTATATTATGACAGACCAGCTAGATCTACTGTCTCTATTATATTATGACAGACCAGCTAGATCTACTGTTTCTATTATAATATGACACACCAGCTAGATCTAATATCTCTATTATATTATGACAGACCAGCTAGATCTACTGTCTCTATTATATTATGACAGACCAGCTAGATCTACTGTCTCTATTATATTATGACAGACCAGCTAGATCTACTGTCTCTAGTAAAATATGACAGACCGGCTAGATCTACTGCCTCTTTTACATGATGACAGACCAGCTAGATCTAATATCTCTATTATATTATGACAGACCAGCTAGATCTACTGTCTCTATTATATTATGACAGACCAGCTAGATCTACTGTCTCTATTATATTATGACAGACCAGCTAGATCTACTGTTTCTATTATAATATGACACACCAGCTAGATCTAATATCTCTATTATATTATGACAGACCAGCTAGATCTACTGTCTCTATTATATTATGACAGACCAGCTAGATCTACTGTCTCTATTATATTATGACAGACCGGCTTGATCTACTGCCTCTTTTACATGATGACAAACCAGCAAGATCTCCTGTCTCTATTATAATCACAACAGACCAGATTGATCTACTGTTTCTATTATATTATGACACACCAGCTAGATCGAATATCTCTATTATATTATGACAGACCAGCTAGATCTACTGTCTCTATTATATTATGATAGACCAGCTAGATCTACTGTCTCTATTATATTATGACAGACCAGCTAGATCTACTGTTTCTATTATAATATGACACACCAGCTAGATCTAATATCTCTATTATATTATGACAGACCAGCTAGATCTATTGTCTCTATTATATTATGACAGACCAGCTAGATCTACTGTCTCTATTATATTATGACAGACCGGCTTGATCTAATGCCTCTTTTACATGATGACAAACCAGCTAGATCTCCTGTCTCTATTATAATCACAACAGACCAGCTAGATCTACTGTTTCTATTATATTATGACACACCAGCTAGATTGAATATCTCTATTATATTATGACAGACCAGCTAGATCTACTGTCTCTATTATATTATGATAGACCAGCTTGATCTACTGTCTCTATTATATTATGACAGACCAGCTAGATCTACTGTCTCTATTATATTATGACAGACCAGCTAGATCTACTGTTTCTATTATAATATGACACACCAGCTAGATCTAATATCTCTATTATATTATGACAGACCAGCTAGATCTACTGTCTCTATTATATTATGACAGACCAGCTAGATCTACTGTCTCTATTATATTATGACAGACCGGCTTGATCTACTGTCTCTTTTACATGATGACAAAACCAGCTAGATCTCCTGTCTCTATTATAATCACAACAGACCAGCTAGATCTACTGTTTCTATTATATTATGACACACCAGCTAGATCGAATATCTCTATTATATTATGACAGACCAGCTAGATCTACTGTCTCTATTATATTATGATAGACCAGCTAGATCTACTGTCTCTATTATATTATGACAGACCAGCTAGATCTACTGTCTCTAGTATAATATGACAGACCAGCTAGATCTACTGTCTCTATTATATTATGACAGACCGGCTAGATCTACTGTCTCTATTATATTATGACAGACCGGCTAGATCTACTGTCTCTATTATATTATGACAGACCAGCTAGATCTACTGTCTCTATTATATTATGACAGACCGGCTAGATCTACTGTCTCTATTATATTATGACAGACCAGCTAGATCTGATATCTCTATTATATTATGACAGACCAGCTAGTTCTACTGTCTCTATTATATTATGACAGACCAGCTAGATCTACTGTTTCTATTATATTATGACAGACCAGCTAGATCTACTGTTTCTATTATATTATGACAGACCAGCTAGATCTGATATCTCTATTATATTATGACAGACCAGCTAGATCTACTGTCTCTATTATATTATGACAGACCAGCTAGATCTACTGTCTCTATTATATTATGACAGACCAGCTAGATCTACTGTCTCTATTATATTATGACAGACCAGCTAGATCTACTGTTTCTATTATATTATGACAGACCAGCTAGATCTACTGTCTCTATTATATTATGACAGACCAGCTAGATCTACTGTCTATTATATTATGACAGACCGGCTAGATCTAATATCTCTATTATATTATGACAGACCAGCTAGATCTACTGTCTCTATTATATTATGACAGACCAGCTAGATCTACTGTCTCTATTATATTATGACAGACCAGCTAGATCTACTGTCTCTATTATAATACGACAGACCAGCTAGATCTAATATCTCTATTATATTTTGACAGACCAGCTAGATCTACTGTCTCTATTATATTATGACAGACCAGCTAGATCTACTGTCTCTATTATATTATGACAGACCGGCTAGATCTACTGCCTCTTTTTCATGATGACAGACCAGCTAGATCTCATATCTCTATTATATTACAACAGACCAGCTGGATCTACTGTCTCTATTATATTATGACAGACCAGCTAGATCTACTGTCTCTATTATATTATGACAGACCAGCTAGATGTACTGTCTCTATTATAATTACAACAGACCAGCTAGATCTACTGTCTTTATTATAATATGACAGACCAGCTAGATATACGGTCTATTTTATATTATGACAGACCAGCTAGATCTACTGTCTCTATTATATTATGACAGACCAGCTAGATCTACTGTCTATTATATTATGACAGACTAGCTAGATCTAATGTCTCTATTATATTATGACAGACCAGCTAGATCTACTGTCTCTATTATAATATGACAGACCAGCTAGATCTACAGTTTCCATTATATTATGACAGACCAGCTAGATCTACTGTCTCTATTATATTATGACAGACCAGCTAGATCTACTGTGTCTGTTATATTATGACAGACCGGCTAGATCTACTGTGTCTGTTATATTATGACAGACCAGCTAGATCTACTGTGTCTGTTATATTATGACAGACCAGCTAGATCTACTGTGTCTGTTATATTATGACAGACCGGCTAGATCTACTGTGTCTGTTATATTATGACAGACCAGCTAGATCTACTGTGTCTGTTATATTATGACAGACCAGCTAGATCTACTGTGTCTGTTATATTATGACAGACCGGCTAGATCTACTGTGTCTGTTATATTATGACAGACCAGCTAGATCTACTGTGTCTGTTATATTATGACAGACCAGCTAGATCTACTGTGTCTGTTATATTATGACAGACCGGCTAGATCTACTGTCTATTATATTATGACAGACCAGCTAGATCTACTGTCTCTATTATATTATGACAGACCAGCTAGATCTACTGTCTCTATTATATTATGACAGACCAGCTAGATCTACTGTCTCTATTATAATATGACACACCAGCTAGATCTACTGTCTCTATTATATTATGACAGACCAGCTAGATCTACTGTCTCTATTATATTATGACAGACCAGCTAGATCTACTGTCTCTATTATATTATGACAGACCGGCTAGATCTACTGTCTATTATATTATGACAGACCAGCTAGATCTACTGTTTCTATTATATTATGACAGACCAGCTAGATCTACTGTCTCTATTATATTATGACAGACCAGCTAGATCTACTGTTTCTATTATATTATGACAGACCAGCTAGATCTACTGTCTCTATTATATTATGACAGACCAGCTAGATCTACTGTTTCTATTATATTATGACAGACCAGCTAGATCTACTGTCTCTATTATATTATGACAGACCAGCTAGATCTACTGTCTCTATTATATTATGACAGACCAGCTAGATCTACTGTGTCTGTTATATTATGACAGACCAGCTAGATCTACTGCCTCTTTTACATGATGACAGACCAGCTAGATCTAATATCTCTATTATATTATGACAGACCAGCTAGATCTACTGTCTCTATTATATTATGACAGACCAGCTAGATCTACTGTCTCTATTATATTATGACAGACCAGCTAGATCTACTGTCTCTATTATATTATGACAGACCAGCTAGATCTACTGTCTCTATTATAATTACAACAGACCAGCTAGATCTACTGTCTCTATTATATTATGACAGACCAGCTAGATCTACTGTCTATTATATTATGACAGACTAGCTAGATCTAATGTCTCTATTATATTATGACAGACCAGCTAGATCTACTGTCTCTATTATAATATGACAGACCAGCTAGATCTACTGTCTCTATTATATTATGACAGACCAGCTAGATCTACTGTCTCTATTATAATATGACAGACCGGCTAGATCTAATGTCTCTATTATATTATGACAGACCAGCTAGATCTACTGTCTCTATTATAATATGACAGACCAGCTAGATCTAATGTCTCTATTATATTATGACAGACCAGCTAGATCTACTGTCTCTATTATAATATGACAGACCGGCTAGATCTACTGTCTATTTTATATTATGACAGACCAGCTAGATCTACTGTCTCTGTTATATTATGACAGACCAGCTAGATCTACTGTCTATTATATTATGACAGACTAGCTAGATCTAATGTCTCTATTATATTATGACAGACCAGCTAGATCTACTGTCTCTATTATAATATGACAGACCAGCTAGATCTACAGTTTCCATTATATTATGACAGACCAGCTAGATCTACTGTCTCTATTATATTATGACAGACCAGCTAGATCTACTGTCTCTATTATATTATGACAGACCAGCTAGATCTACTGTCTCTATTATAATATGACAGACCAGCTAGATCTACAGTCTCTATTATATTATGATAGACCAGCTAGATCTACTGTCTCTATTATATTATGACAGACCAGCTAGATCTACTGTCTCTATTATATTATGACAGACCAGCTAGATCTACTGTTTCTATTATAATATGACACACCAGCTAGATCTCCTGTCTCTATTATAATCACAACAGACCAGCTAGATCTACTGTTTCTATTATATTATGACACACCAGCTAGATCGAATATCTCTATTATATTATGACAGACCAGCTAGATCTACTGTCTCTATTATATTATGACAGACCAGCTAGATCTACTGTCTCTATTATATTATGACAGACCGGCTTGATCTAATGCCTCTTTACATGATGACAAACCAGCTAGATCTCCTGTCTCTATTATAATCACAACAGACCAGCTAGATCTACTGTTTCTATTATATTATGACACACCAGCTAGATTGAATATCTCTATTATATTATGACAGACCAGCTAGATCTACTGTCTCTATTATATTATGATAGACCAGCTTGATCTACTGTCTCTATTATATTATGACAGACCAGCTAGATCTACTGTCTCTATTATATTATGACAGACCAGCTAGATCTACTGTTTCTATTATAATATGACACACCAGCTAGATCTAATATCTCTATTATATTATGACAGACCAGCTAGATCTACTGTCTCTATTATATTATGACAGACCAGCTAGATCTACTGTCTCTATTATATTATGACAGACCGGCTTGATCTACTGTCTCTTTACATGATGACAAAAACCAGCTAGATCTCCTGTCTCTATTATAATCACAACAGACCAGCTAGATCTACTGTTTCTATTATATTATGACACACCAGCTAGATCGAATATCTCTATTATATTATGACAGACCAGCTAGATCTACTGTCTCTATTATATTATGATAGACCAGCTAGATCTACTGTCTCTATTATATTATGACAGACCAGCTAGATCTACTGTCTCTAGTATAATATGACAGACCAGCTAGATCTACTGTCTCTATTATATTATGACAGACCGGCTAGATCTACTGTCTCTATTATATTATGATAGACCAGCTTGATCTACTGTCTCTATTATATTATGACAGACCAGCTAGATCTACTGTCTCTATTATATTATGACAGACCAGCTAGATCTACTGTCTCTATTATATTATGACAGACCAGCTAGATCTACTGTCTCTATTATATTATGACAGACCAGCTAGATCTACTGTCTCTAGTATAATATGACAGACCAGCTAGATCTACTGTCTCTATTATATTATGACAGACCAGCTAGATCTACTGTCTCTATTATATTATGATAGACCAGCTTGATCTACTGTCTCTATTATATTATGACAGACCAGCTAGATCTACTGTCTCTATTATATTATGACAGACCAGCTAGATCTACTGTTTCTATTATAATATGACACACCAGCTAGATCTAATATCTCTATTATATTATGACAGACCAGCTAGATCTACTGTCTCTATTATATTATGACAGACCAGCTAGATCTACTGTCTCTATTATATTATGACAGACCGGCTTGATCTACTGTCTCTTTTACATGATGACAAAACCAGCTAGATCTCCTGTCTCTATTATAATCACAACAGACCAGCTAGATCTACTGTTTCTATTATATTATGACACACCAGCTAGATCGAATATCTCTATTATATTATGACAGACCAGCTAGATCTACTGTCTCTATTATATTATGATAGACCAGCTAGATCTACTGTCTCTATTATATTATGACAGACCAGCTAGATCTACTGTCTCTAGTATAATATGACAGACCAGCTAGATCTACTGTCTCTATTATATTATGACAGACCGGCTAGATCTACTGTCTCTATTATATTATGACAGACCGGCTAGATCTACTGTCTCTATTATATTATGACAGACCAGCTAGATCAACTGTCTCTATTATATTATGACAGACCGGCTAGATCTACTGTTTCTATTATATTATGACAGACCAGCTAGATCTGATATCTCTATTATATTATGACAGACCAGCTAGATCTACTGTCTCTATTATATTATGACAGACCAGCTAGATCTACTGTCTCTATTATATTATGACAGACCAGCTAGATCTACTGTCTCTATTATATTATGACAGACCAGCTAGATCTACTGTTTCTATTATATTATGACAGACCAGCTAGATCTACTGTCTCTATTATATTATGACAGACCAGCTAGATCTACTGTCTATTATATTATGACAGACCGGCTAGATCTAATATCTCTATTATATTATGACAGACCAGCTAGATCTACTGTCTCTATTATATTATGACAGACCAGCTAGATCTACTGTCTCTATTATATTATGACAGACCAGCTAGATCTACTGTCTCTATTATAATACGACAGACCAGCTAGATCTAATATCTCTATTATATTTTGACAGACCAGCTAGATCTACTGTCTCTATTATATTATGACAGACCAGCTAGATCTACTGTCTCTATTATATTATGACAGACCGGCTAAATCTACTGCCTCTTTTCATGATGACAGACCAGCTAGATCTCATATCTCTATTATATTACAACAGACCAGCTAGATCTACTGTCTCTATTATATTATGACAGACCGGCTAGATCTACTGTCTCTATTATATTATGACAGACCAGCTAGATCTACTGTCTCTATTATAATTACAACAGACCAGCTAGATCTATTGTCTCTATTATATTATGACAGACCAGCTAGATCTACTGTCTATTTTATATTATGACAGACCAGCTAGATCTACCCTCTCTATTATATTATGACAGACCAGCTAGATCTACTGTCTATTATATTATGACAGACTAGCTAGATCTAATGTCTCTATTATATTATGACAGACCAGCTAGATCTACTGTCTCTATTATAATATGACAGACCAGCTAGATCTACAGTTTCCATTATATTATGACAGACCAGCTAGATCTACTGTCTCTATTATATTATGACAGACCAGCTAGATCTACTGTGTCTGTTATATTATGACAGACCGGCTAGATCTACTGTGTCTGTTATATTATGACAGACCAGCTAGATCTACTGTGTCTGTTATATTATGACAGACCAGCTAGATCTACTGTGTCTGTTATATTATGACAGACCGGCTAGATCTACTGTGTCTGTTATATTATGACAGATCAGCTAGATCTACTGTGTCTGTTATATTATGACAGACCAGCTAGATCTACTGTGTCTGTTATATTATGACAGACCGGCTAGATCTACTAAGTCTGTTATATTATGACAGACCAGCTAGATCTACTGTGTCTGTTATATTATGACAGACCAGCTAGATCTACTGTGTCTGTTATATTATGACAGACCGGCTAGATCTACTGTCTATTATATTATGACAGACCAGCTAGATCTACTGTCTCTATTATATTATGACAGACCAGCTAGATCTACTGTCTCTATTATATTATGACAGACCAGCTAGATCTACTGTCTCTATTATAATATGACACACCAGCTAGATCTACTGTCTCTATTATATTATGACAGACCAGTTAGATCTACTGTCTCTATTATATTATGACAGACCAGCTAGATCTACTGTGTCTGTTATATTATGACAGACCGGCTAGATCTACTGTGTCTGTTATATTATGACAGACCAGCTAGATCTACTGTGTCTGTTATATTATGACAGACCAGCTAGATCTACTGTGTCTGTTATATTATGACAGACCGGCTAGATCTACTGTGTCTGTTATATTATGACAGACCAGCTAGATCTACTGTGTCTGTTATATTATGACAGACCAGCTAGATCTACTGTGTCTGTTATATTATGACAGACCGGCTAGATCTACTAAGTCTGTTATATTATGACAGACCAGCTAGATCTACTGTGTCTGTTATATTATGACAGACCAGCTAGATCTACTGTGTCTGTTATATTATGACAGACCGGCTAGATCTACTGTCTATTATATTATGACAGACCAGCTAGATCTACTGTCTCTATTATATTATGACAGACCAGCTAGATCTACTGTCTCTATTATATTATGACAGACCAGCTAGATCTACTGTCTCTATTATAATATGACACACCAGCTAGATCTACTGTCTCTATTATATTATGACAGACCAGCTAGATCTACTGTCTCTATTATATTATGACAGACCAGCTAGATCTACTGTCTCTATTATATTATGACAGACCGGCTAGATCTACTGTCTATTATATTATGACAGACCAGCTAGATCTACTGTTTCTATTATATTATGACAGACCAGCTAGATCTACTGTCTCTATTATATTATGACAGACCAGCTAGATCTACTGTCTCTATTATATTATGACAGACCAGCTAGATCTACTGTCTCTATTATATTATGACAGACCGGCTTGATCTACTGTCTCTTTTACATGATGACAAAACCAGCTAGATCTCCTGTCTCTATTATAATCACAACAGACCAGCTAGATCTACTGTTTCTATTATATTATGACACACCAGCTAGATCGAATATCTCTATTATATTATGACAGACCAGCTAGATCTACTGTCTCTATTATATTATGATAGACCAGCTAGATCTACTGTCTCTATTATATTATGACAGACCAGCTAGATCTACTGTCTCTATTATAATATGACAGACCAGCTAGATCTACTGTCTCTATTATATTATGACAGACCAGCTAGATCTACTGTCTATTATATTATGACAGACTAGCTAGATCTAATGTCTCTATTATATTATGACAGACCAGCTAGATCTACTGTCTCTATTATAATATGACAGACCAGCTAGATCTACAGTTTCCATTATATTATGACAGACCAGCTAGATCTACTGTCTCTATTATATTATGACAGACCAGCTAGATCTACTGTGTCTGTTATATTATGACAGACCGGCTAGATCTACTGTGTCTGTTATATTATGACAGACCAGCTAGATCTACTGTGTCTGTTATATTATGACAGACCAGCTAGATCTACTGTGTCTGTTATATTATGACAGACCGGCTAGATCTACTGTGTCTGTTATATTATGACAGACCAGCTAGATCTACTGTGTCTGTTATATTATGACAGACCAGCTAGATCTACTGTGTCTGTTATATTATGACAGACCGGCTAGATCTACTAAGTCTGTTATATTATGACAGACCAGCTAGATCTACTGTGTCTGTTATATTATGACAGACCAGCTAGATCTACTGTGTCTGTTATATTATGACAGACCGGCTAGATCTACTGTCTATTATATTATGACAGACCAGCTAGATCTACTGTCTCTATTATATTATGACAGACCAGCTAGATCTACTGTCTCTATTATATTATGACAGACCAGCTAGATCTACTGTCTCTATTATAATATGACACACCAGCTAGATCTACTGTCTCTATTATATTATGACAGACCAGTTAGATCTACTGTCTCTATTATATTATGACAGACCAGCTAGATCTACTGTGTCTGTTATATTATGACAGACCGGCTAGATCTACTGTGTCTGTTATATTATGACAGACCAGCTAGATCTACTGTGTCTGTTATATTATGACAGACCAGCTAGATCTACTGTGTCTGTTATATTATGACAGACCGGCTAGATCTACTGTGTCTGTTATATTATGACAGACCAGCTAGATCTACTGTGTCTGTTATATTATGACAGACCAGCTAGATCTACTGTGTCTGTTATATTATGACAGACCGGCTAGATCTACTAAGTCTGTTATATTATGACAGACCAGCTAGATCTACTGTGTCTGTTATATTATGACAGACCAGCTAGATCTACTGTGTCTGTTATATTATGACAGACCGGCTAGATCTACTGTCTATTATATTATGACAGACCAGCTAGATCTACTGTCTCTATTATATTATGACAGACCAGCTAGATCTACTGTCTCTATTATATTATGACAGACCAGCTAGATCTACTGTCTCTATTATAATATGACACACCAGCTAGATCTACTGTCTCTATTATATTATGACAGACCAGCTAGATCTACTGTCTCTATTATATTATGACAGACCAGCTAGATCTACTGTCTCTATTATATTATGACAGACCGGCTAGATCTACTGTCTATTATATTATGACAGACCAGCTAGATCTACTGTTTCTATTATATTATGACAGACCAGCTAGATCTACTGTCTCTATTATATTATGACAGACCAGCTAGATCTACTGTCTCTATTATATTATGACAGACCAGCTAGATCTACTGTCTCTATTATATTATGACAGACCGGCTTGATCTACTGTCTCTTTTACATGATGACAAAACCAGCTAGATCTCCTGTCTCTATTATAATCACAACAGACCAGCTAGATCTACTGTTTCTATTATATTATGACACACCAGCTAGATCGAATATCTCTATTATATTATGACAGACCAGCTAGATCTACTGTCTCTATTATATTATGATAGACCAGCTAGATCTACTGTCTCTATTATATTATGACAGACCAGCTAGATCTACTGTCTCTAGTATAATATGACAGACCAGCTAGATCTACTGTCTCTATTATATTATGACAGACCGGCTAGATCTACTGTCTCTATTATATTATGACAGACCGGCTAGATCTACTGTCTCTATTATATTATGACAGACCAGCTAGATCAACTGTCTCTATTATATTATGACAGACCGGCTAGATCTACTGTTTCTATTATATTATGACAGACCAGCTAGATCTGATATCTCTATTATATTATGACAGACCAGCTAGATCTACTGTCTCTATTATATTATGACAGACCAGCTAGATCTACTGTCTCTATTATATTATGACAGACCAGCTAGATCTACTGTCTCTATTATATTATGACAGACCAGCTAGATCTACTGTTTCTATTATATTATGACAGACCAGCTAGATCTACTGTCTCTATTATATTATGACAGACCAGCTAGATCTACTGTCTATTATATTATGACAGACCAGCTAGATCTAATATCTCTATTATATTATGACAGACCAGCTAGATCTACTGTCTCTATTATATTATGACAGACCAGCTAGATCTACTGTCTCTATTATATTATGACAGACCAGCTAGATCTACTGTCTCTATTATAATACGACAGACCAGCTAGATCTAATATCTCTATTATATTATGACAGACCAGCTAGATCTACTGTCTCTATTATATTATGACAGACCAGCTAGATCTACTGTCTCTATTATATTATGACAGACCGGCTAGATCTACTGCCTCTTTTTCATGATGACAGACCAGCTAGATCTGATATCTCTATTATATTACAACAGACCAGCTAGATCTACTGTCTCTATTATATTATGACAGACCGGCTAGATCTACTGTCTCTATTATATTATGACAGACCAGCTAGATCTACTGTCTCTATTATAATTACAACAGACCAGCTAGATCTATTGTCTCTATTATATTATGACAGACCAGCTAGATCTACTGTCTATTTTATATTATGACAGACCAGCTAGATCTACTGTCTCTATTATATTATGACAGACCAGCTAGATCTACTGTCTATTATATTATGACAGACTAGCTAGATCTAATGTCTCTATTATATTATGACAGACCAGCTAGATCTACTGTCTCTATTATAATATGACAGACCAGCTAGATCTACAGTTTCCATTATATTATGACAGACCAGCTAGATCTACTGTCTCTATTATATTATGACAGACCAGCTAGATCTACTGTGTCTGTTATATTATGACAGACCGGCTAGATCTACTGTGTCTGTTATATTATGACAGACCAGCTAGATCTACTGTGTCTGTTATATTATGACAGACCAGCTAGATCTACTGTGTCTGTTATATTATGACAGACCGGCTAGATCTACTGTGTCTGTTATATTATGACAGACCAGCTAGATCTACTGTGTCTGTTATATTATGACAGACCAGCTAGATCTACTGTGTCTGTTATATTATGACAGACCGGCTAGATCTACTAAGTCTGTTATATTATGACAGACCAGCTAGATCTACTGTGTCTGTTATATTATGACAGACCAGCTAGATCTACTGTGTCTGTTATATTATGACAGACCGGCTAGATCTACTGTCTATTATATTATGACAGACCAGCTAGATCTACTGTCTCTATTATATTATGACAGACCAGCTAGATCTACTGTCTCTATTATATTATGACAGACCAGCTAGATCTACTGTCTCTATTATAATATGACACACCAGCTAGATCTACTGTCTCTATTATATTATGACAGACCAGTTAGATCTACTGTCTCTATTATATTATGACAGACCAGCTAGATCTACTGTGTCTGTTATATTATGACAGACCGGCTAGATCTACTGTGTCTGTTATATTATGACAGACCAGCTAGATCTACTGTGTCTGTTATATTATGACAGACCAGCTAGATCTACTGTGTCTGTTATATTATGACAGACCGGCTAGATCTACTGTGTCTGTTATATTATGACAGACCAGCTAGATCTACTGTGTCTGTTATATTATGACAGACCAGCTAGATCTACTGTGTCTGTTATATTATGACAGACCGGCTAGATCTACTAAGTCTGTTATATTATGACAGACCAGCTAGATCTACTGTGTCTGTTATATTATGACAGACCAGCTAGATCTACTGTGTCTGTTATATTATGACAGACCGGCTAGATCTACTGTCTATTATATTATGACAGACCAGCTAGATCTACTGTCTCTATTATATTATGACAGACCAGCTAGATCTACTGTCTCTATTATATTATGACAGACCAGCTAGATCTACTGTCTCTATTATAATATGACACACCAGCTAGATCTACTGTCTCTATTATATTATGACAGACCAGCTAGATCTACTGTCTCTATTATATTATGACAGACCAGCTAGATCTACTGTCTCTATTATATTATGACAGACCGGCTAGATCTACTGTCTATTATATTATGACAGACCAGCTAGATCTACTGTTTCTATTATATTATGACAGACCAGCTAGATCTACTGTCTCTATTATATTATGACAGACCAGCTAGATCTACTGTTTCTATTATATTATGACAGACCAGCTAGATCTACTGTCTCTATTATATTATGACAGACCAGCTAGATCTACTGTTTCTATTATATTATGACAGACCAGCTAGATCTACTGTTTCTATTATATTATGACAGACCAGCTAGATCTACTGTCTCTATTATATTATGACAGACCAGCTAGATCTACTGTGTCTGTTATATTATGACAGACCAGCTAGATCTACTGCCTCTTTTACATGATGACAAACCAGCTAGCTCTACTGTCTCTATTATATTATGACAGACCAGCTAGATCTACTGTTTCTATTATATTATGACAGACCAGCTAGATCTACTGTCTCTATTATATTATGACAGACCAGCTAGATCTACTGTCTCTATTATATTATGACAGACCAGCTAGATCTACTGTCTCTATTATAATTACAACAGACCAGCTAGATCTACTGTCTCTATTATATTATGACAGACCAGCTAGATCTACTGTCTATTATATTATGACAGACTAGCTAGATCTAATGTCTCTATTATATTATGACAGACCAGCTAGATCTACTGTCTCTATTATAATATGACAGACCAGCTAGATCTACTGTCTCTATTATATTATGACAGACCAGCTAGATCTACTGTCTCCATTATAATATGACAGACCGGCTAGATCTAATGTCTCTATTATATTATGACAGACCAGCTAGATCTACTGTCTCTATTATAATATGACAGACCAGCTAGATCTACTGTCTCTATTATAATATGACACACCAGCTAGATCTACTGTCTCTATTATATTATGACAGACCAGCTAGATCTACTGTCTCTATTATATTATGACAGACCAGCTAGATCTACTGTCTCTATTATATTATGACAGACCGGCTAGATCTACTGTCTATTATATTATGACAGACCAGCTAGATCTACTGTTTCTATTATATTATGACAGACCAGCTAGATCTACTGTCTCTATTATATTATGACAGACCAGCTAGATCTACTGTTTCTATTATATTATGACAGACCAGCTAGATCTACTGTCTCTATTATATTATGACAGACCAGCTAGATCTACTGTTTCTATTATATTATGACAGACCAGCTAGATCTACTGTTTCTATTATATTATGACAGACCAGCTAGATCTACTGTCTCTATTATATTATGACAGACCAGCTAGATCTACTGTGTCTGTTATATTATGACAGACCAGCTAGATCTACTGCCTCTTTTACATGATGACAAACCAGCTAGATCTACTGTCTCTATTATATTATGACAGACCAGCTAGATCTACTGTTTCTATTATATTATGACAGACCAGCTAGATCTACTGTCTCTATTATATTATGACAGACCAGCTAGATCTACTGTCTCTATTATATTATGACAGACCAGCTAGATCTACTGTCTCTATTATAATTACAACAGACCAGCTAGATCTACTGTCTCTATTATATTATGACAGACCAGCTAGATCTACTGTCTATTATATTATGACAGACTAGCTAGATCTAATGTCTCTATTATATTATGACAGACCAGCTAGATCTACTGTCTCTATTATAATATGACAGACCAGCTAGATCTACTGTCTCTATTATATTATGACAGACCAGCTAGATCTACTGTCTCCATTATAATATGACAGACCGGCTAGATCTAATGTCTCTATTATATTATGACAGACCAGCTAGATCTACTGTCTCTATTATAATATGACAGACCAGCTAGATCTAATGTCTCTATTATATTATGACAGACCAGCTAGATCTACTGTCTCTATTATAATATGACAGACCGGCTAGATCTACTGTCTATTTTATATTATGACAGACCAGCTAGATCTACTGTCTCTATTATATTATGACAGACCAGCTAGATCTACTGTCTATTATATTATGACAGACTAGCTAGATCTAATGTCTCTATTATATTATGACAGACCAGCTAGATCTACTGTCTCTATTATAATATGACAGACCAGCTAGATCTACAGTTTCCATTATATTATGACAGACCAGCTAGATCTACTGTGTCTGTTATATTATGACAGACCGGCTAGATCTACTGCCTCTTTTACATGATGACAGACCAGCTAAATCTAATATCTCTATTATATTATGACAGACCAGCTAGATCTACTGTCTCTATTATATTATGACAGACCAGCTAGATCTAATATCTCTATTATATTATGACAGACCAGCTAGATCTACTGTCTCTATTATATTATGACAGACCAGCTAGATCTACTGTCTCTATTATAATTACAACAGACCAGCTAGATCTACTGTTTCTATTATATTATGACAGACCAGCTAGATCTACTGTCTATTTTATATTATGACAGACCAGCTAGATCTACTGTCTCTATTATAATATGACAGACCAGCTAGATATACTGTCTCTATTATATTATGACAGACCAGCTAGATCTACTGTCTATTTTATATTATGACAGACCAGCTAGATCTACTGTCTCTATTATATTATGACAGACCAGCTAGATCTACTGTCTATTATATTATGACAGACCAGCTAGATCTAATGTCTCTATTATATTATGACAGACCAGCTTGATCTAATGTCTCTATTATAATATGACAGACCAGCTAGATCTACAGTTTCCATTATATTATGACAGACCAGCTAGATCTACTGTCTCTATTATATTATGACAGACCAGCTAGATCTACTGTGTCTGTTATATTATGACAGACCAGCTAGATATACTGTCTCTATTACATTATGAAAGACCAGCAAGATCTACTGTCTCTATTATAATACGACAGAGCAGCTAGATCTACTTTCTCTATTAAATTATGACAGACCAGCTAGATATACTGTCTTTATTATATTATGACAGACCAGCTAGATCTACTGTCTCTCTTATATTATGACAGACAAGCTAGATATACTGTCTCTCTTATATTATGACAGACCAGCTAGATATACTGTCTCTATTATATTATGACAGACCAGCTAGATATACTGTCTCTATTATGTTACGACAGACCAGCTAGATCTACTGTCTCTACTATTTTATGACAGACCAGCGAGATCTACTGTCTCTATTATAATATGACAGACCAGCTATATCTACTGTCTCTATTATATTATGACAGACCAACAAGATCTACTGTCTCTATTATAATATGACAGATCAGCTCGATCTACGGTCTCTATTATGTTACGACAGACCAGCTAGATCTACTGTCTCTACTATTTTATGACAGACCAGCTAGATATACTGTCTTTATTATATTATGACAGACCAGCTAGATCTACTGTTTCTATTATAATATGACAGACCAGCTCAATCTACTGTCTCTATTATAATATGACAGACCAGCTAGATCTACTCTATTTATTATACTATGAAAGACCAGCTAGATTTACTCTCTCTATTATATTATGACAGCTATACACAGCTAGAGACAGCTACACACAGCTAGTGACAGCTACACACAGCTACACACAGCTAGAGACAGCTACACACAGCTAGAGAAAGCAACACACAGCTACACAGATCTATACACAGCTAGAGAAAGCAAGATACACAGCTAGAGACAGCTACACACAGCTAGAGACAGCTAGACACAGCTACACACAGCTGGAGACAGCAAGATACAGCTACACACAGCTATACACAGCAAGTTACAGCTATACACAGCTAGAGACTGCTACACACAGCAAGAAACAGCTACAAACAGCTAGAGACAGCTACACAAGATGCACAGCTAGAGACAGCTATACACAGCTAGAGACAGCTAGAGACAGCTACACACAGCTAGAGACAGCTACACACAGCTAGAGACATCTACAAACAGCTAGAGACATCTACAAACAGCTAGAGACAGCTAGAAACAGCTACACACAGCTAGAGACAGCTACACACAGCTAGAGACAGCTACACACAGCTCGAGACATCTAGAGACAGCTACACACAGCTAGAGACAGCTACAAACAGCTAGAGACAGCTACAGACAGCTATACACAGCTACACACAGCTAGAGACAGCTACAGACATGTCGAGACAGCTACAGACAGCTAGAGACAGTTACACACACCTAGAGACAGCTACACACAGCTATACACAGCTAGAGACAGCAAGATACACATCTACACATAGCTAGAGATAGCTACATACAGCTGGAGACATCTACACACAGCTAGAGACAGCTATACACAGCTAGAGACAGCAATATACAGCTATACACAGCTTCACACAGCTAGAGACAGCTAAACACAGCTAGAGACAGCTACACACAGCTAGAGACAGCTACACACAGCAACAGACAGCTACACAACGCTACACACAGCTAGAGACAGCTACACACAGCTAGAGACATCTACAAACAGCTAGAGACAGCTAGAAACAGCTACACACAGCTAGAGACAGCTAAACACAGCTAGAGACAGCTACACACAGCTAGAGACAGCTACACACAGCTAGAGACATCTAGAGACAGCTACACACAGCTATACACAGCTACACACAGCTAGAGACAGCTACACACAGCTCGAGACATCTAGAGACAGCTACACACAGCTAGAGACAGCTACAAACAGCTAGAGACAGCTACAGACAGCTATACACAGCTACACACAGCTAGAGACAGCTACAGACATGTCGAGACAGCTACAGACAGCTAGAGACAGCTACACACACCTAGAGACAGCTACACACAGCTATACACAGCTAGAGACAGCTATACACAGCTACACACAACTAGAGACAGCTACACACAGCTAAATACATCTACACACAGCTAGAGACAGCTACACACAGCTAGAGACATCTGGAGACAGCTATACACAGCTACACACAACTAGAGACAGCTACACACAGCTAAAGACATCTACACACAGCTAGAGACAGCTACACATAGCTGGAGACAGCTACAAACAGCTAGAGAAAGCACCACACAGCTACACACAGCAAGATGCACAGCTAGAGACATCTACACACAGCTAAAGACATCTACACACAGCTAGAGACAGCTACACATAGCTGGAGACAGCTACAAACAGCTAGAGAAAGCAACACACAGCTAGAGACATCTAGAGACAGCTACACACAGCTAGAGAAAGCTACACACAGCTAGAGAGATCTAGAGACAGCTACACACAGCTAGAAACAGCTACACACAGCTAGAGACAGCTATGCACAGCTAGAGACAGCAAGATACACATCAATACACAGCTAGAGACAGCTAGAGAAAGCTACACACAGCTAGAGACATCTACACACAGCTAGAGACATCTACACACAGCTAAAGACATCTACACACAGCTAGAGACAGCTACACATAGCTGGAGACAGCTACAAACAGCTAGAGAAAGCACCACACAGCTACACACAGCAAGATGCACAGCTAGAGACATCTACACACAGCTAAAGACATCTACACACAGCTAGAGACAGCTACACATAGCTGGAGACAGCTACAAACAGCTAGAGAAAGCAACACACAGCTAGAGACATCTACAAAGTCGGAAGACTTCCAGTTTTGTGTGGCGCCATTTCCGTTCCAATTTTCTGTAAGCTTCCTTCAGAGCTCGGGTATTTTCTATGTACCAGGGAGCTAGTTTCTTATGACAAATGCTTTTTGCCTTTAGGGGTGCGACTGCATGTAGGGTATTACGCAAGGCTAATTTGAGTTCCTCAGTTAGGTGGTTAACTGATTGTTGTACTTCGACGTCCTTGGGTAGATGAAGGGAGTCTGGAAGGGCATCTAGGAATCTTTGGGTTGTCTGAGAATTTTTAGCACAGCTTTTGATGATCCTTGGTTGGGGTCTGAGCAGATTATTTGTTGCAATTGCAAACGTAATAAAATGGTGGTCCGATAGTCCAGGATTATGAGGAAAAACATTAAGATCCACAACATTTATTCCATGGGACAAAACTAGGTCCAGAGTATGACTGTGGCAGTGGTAGGTCCAAACCCACTGAGTCGATGATGGCTCCGAAAGCCTTTTGGAGTGGGTCTGTGGACTTCATTGGGGGTGACCACAGATCCTCAGACCCCTTGTGAGACCATATGCTGGTGTGGTTGGCCC
This sequence comes from Oncorhynchus keta, assembly GCF_023373465.1. Lineage (NCBI taxonomy): Eukaryota > Metazoa > Chordata > Actinopteri > Salmoniformes > Salmonidae > Oncorhynchus > Oncorhynchus keta. Next base: position 50,786 of record NW_026281894.1, read on the forward strand.
TGGGTTCCTCCTAATGCTAGACCTCATGTGGCTGGAGTGTGTCAGCAGTTCCTGCAAGAGGAAGGCATTGATGCTATGGACTGGCCCGCCCGTTCCCCAGACCTGAATTCAATTGAGCACATCTGGGACATCATGTCTCGCTACATCCACCAACGCCACGTTGCACCACAGACTGTCCAGGAGTTGGCGGATGCTTAAGTCCAGGTCTGGGAGGAGATCCCTCAGGAGACCATCCGTCACCTCATCAGGAGCATGCCCAGGCATTGTAGGGAGGTCATACAGGCACGTGGAGGACACACACACTACTGAGCCTCATTTTGACTTGTTTTAAGGACATTTCATCAAAGTTGGATCAGCTAGTGTGGTTTTCCACTTTAATGTTGAGTGTGACTCCAAATCCAGACCTCCATGGGTTGATACATTTGATTTCCATTGATAATTTTTGTGTGATTTTGTTGTCAGCACATTCAACTATGTAAAGAAAAAAGTATTTAATAAGAATATTTCATTCATTCAGATCTAGGATGTGTTATTTTAGTGTTCCCTTTATTTTTTTGAGCAGTGTATATCTACCGTAGCTTTGATTGAACTGAACATCATACTTTCACAATCAGTCATCATCATGAATCAAGTCGACAATCTACTCTGGCAAATCCTTTTCCATCCTTGTCATACGAAGAGATGACGAGAAAATACGTTTTGAACAGTCAACCCAACTCAGAACACTCCGAGTTCCCGGTTGTCTTGAAAGCATCATATATCCAGAGAATGCCAGACTTTGATGACAAAGTTTGCCGATTAAAGGACCGCCTCGCCACCTTCCTGTTCAAGTAAGCACAGCGCTGCATAAATGATGTAATATGCCAGGGAGATATGTATACTGGAGCTAAGAAAGTAATACTAAGTGTATGTTGTGTGGTAAGCTGTTAGTAGCCCATGTGCCTCACCCTAATCATTTGGTCCCTTTCCCCCTCATAACTTAGCCTACTGTTCTGACTTGGTGGTGCAGGTGAACACTGCACGTCTCATTGGTGCGTAATGATGACTGACCTTCACGGGCTACTTGACGTGTTGTGTTGCCAATAGGTAATATAGAATGATGAAACACGTTTGGTTGCCTTCTAGAGTGGCTTAGGATTGCACAGAAACCGAACTTGACCGGGTAAAAAAAATAATAATTCCCGATTAGATTTTGTTTCAAGTTGAAAGAGTTGGAATTCATGCAAAACACTGTATAATACATGGATCATGTTTGAATATAAACATTTATTTTATCAAACAAAACTATGGAACATTTTATCTCTGGGACCCTCAGGGTGACAAATCAGAGCAAGATCACTGAATGTAGTCAGTCAGAAGTGACTGTAAATTGTAGTTGCCTTGATAAGAGTGTTTTGTTGTTGTACAGTATCCTCAAACAATACCATGGTATTTTTCGCTGTCACAGCTACTGTAAATTGGACACTTCAGTTAAATGATTGTTAATCTAAGTTTTCTGACGATATAAAGCATGTCTATGTCCCGGAAAGTTGGCTGTTGTTTACAACGCCATTCTCGTCACATTTCGCATATTGAGGAGCAACTGTCCCTATTTCGAGAAAATTATCCTATAGAGGTTACTCGTTCGTCCTGTGATGTTCACTGAATCAACACCAGTCGGGCTATCGTATCCTGTCCTATTCTGTCCTGTCCTATCCTATCCTGTCCTATCCTATTCTATCCTGTCCTGTCCTATTCTATCCTGTCCTATTCTATCCTGTCCTATCCTGTCCTATTCTATCCTGTCCTGTCCTATTCTATCCTGTCCTGTCCTATCCTGTCCAGTCCTATCCTGTACTATCCTGTCCTATCCTGTCCTGTACTATTCTATCCTGTCCTGTCCTATCCTGTCCTATTCTATCCTGTCCTGTCCTATCCTGTCCTATTCTATCCTGTCCTATTCTGTCCTGTCCTATCCTGTCCTATTCTATCCTGTCCTATTATGTCCTGTCCTATCCTGTCCTATTCTATCCTGTCCTATCCTGTACTATCCTGTCCTATTCTATCATGTCCTATTTCTATCCTGTCCTATTCTATCCTGTCCTATTCTATCCTGTCCTATCTTGTCCTATTCTATCCTGTCCTATTCTGTCCTGTCCTATCCTGTCCTATTCTATCCTGTCCTATCCTGTCCTATTCTATCCTGTCCTATCCTGTCCTATTCTATCATGTCCTATTCTATCCTGTCCTATTATATCCTGTCCTATCCTATTCTATCCTGTCCTATTCTATCCTGTCCTATCCTATCCTGTCCTGTCCTATTCTATCCTGTCCTATTCTATCCTGTCCTATCCTGTCCTATTCTATCCTGTCCTATCCTGTCCTATTCTATCCTGTCCTATTCTATCCTGTCCTATTCTATCCTGTACTATCCTGTCCTATTCTATCCTGTCCTATTCTATCCTATTCTATCCTGTCCTGTCCTCTCAGTAGTTTGCAGTGATCAGAAAACACTGTAGCACTTCAAAGCTCACAGATATGGAGCTGACCACCCACACACACTTGCCTGATCAATTGTGAGCTGGGAATTCTGTCTGTTTTATTTCAGACCAGAACTTTACAACCTCTGGGTATCAGACAGATAAAGATCATTGGAATTTATGAACATTGATTACAACATGACTTAACACTCCTAGACCCAATGACCTACAGTAGTCCTATTTCCTGTAGGCTCCTAGACCCAATGACCTACAGTAGTCCTATTTACTATAGGCTCCTAGACCCAATGATCTACAGTGGTCCTATTTACTATAGCCTCCTAGACCCAATGATCTACAGTAGTCCTATTTACTGTAGCCTCCTAGACCCAATGATCTACAGTAGTCCTATTTCCTGTAGGCTCCTAGACCCAATGACCTACAGTAGTCCTATTTCCTGTAAGCTCCTAGACCCAATGACCTACAGTAGTCCTATTTACCGTAGGCTCCTAGACCCAATGACCTACAGTAGTCCTATTTACTATAGGCTCCTAGACCCAATGACCTACAGTAGTCCTATTTACTACAGGCTCCTAGACCCAATGACCTACAGTAGTCCTATTTCCTGTAGGCTCCTAGACCCAATGACCTACAGTAGTCCTATTTACTATAGGCTCCGAGACCCAATGACCTACAGTAGTCCTATTTACTATAGGCTCCTCGACCAATGATCTACAGTAGTCCTATTTCCTGTAGCCTCCTAGACCCAATGATCTACAGTAGTCCTATTTACTATAGGCTCCGAGACCCAATGACCTACAGTAGTCCTATTTACTATAGGCTCCTCGACCCAATGATCTACAGTAGTCCTATTTCCTGTAGCCTCCTAGACCAAATGACCTACAGTAGTCCTATTTACTACAGGCTCCTAGACCCAATGATCTACAGTAGTCCTATTTACTATAGGCTCCGAGACCCAATGACCTACAGTAGTCCTATTTACTATAGGCTCCTCGACCCAATGATCTACAGTAGTCCTATTTCCTGTAGCCTCCTAGACCCAATGATCTACAGTAGTCCTATTTCCTGTAGCCTCCTAGACCAAATGACCTACAGTAGTCCTATTTCCTGTAGCCTCCTAGACCCAATGACCTACAGTAGTCCTATTTACTATAGCCTCCTAGACCCAATGACCTACAGTAGTCCTATTTCCTGTAGCCTCCTAGACCCATTGATCTACATTAGTTAGTTAGTGTATGTAAAGCCTTACCCACAACATTGGACTTTCCTTGTAGTCTGAAATAAACAAATCTAAATTATAGCAAAATAAAACCGTACAAAATATATCTCCATTTACTTTATTAAAGCAAATTCCTTCACTTGTGTCTTATTTACAACAAATCCCACACACAACATTGTCGAATCCAACTGACAGAGAGTTTTGGGGTTTCTCATGTCTCAGTACTCATCTCTGAGAGGTTAGGGAGAGGGTCTCAGTACTCATCTCTGAGAGGTTAGGGAGAGGGTCTCAGTACTCATCTCAGAGAGAGGGTCTCAGTACACATCTCTGAGGTACGTTAGGAGAGAGTCTCAGTACTCATCTCAGAGAGAGGGTCTCAGTACACATCTCTGAGGTACGTTAGGGAGAGGGTCTCAGTACTCATCTCAGGGAGAGGGTCTCAGTACTCATCTCAGAGAGAGGGTCTCAGTACTCATCTCTGAGAGGTTAGGAGAGGGTCTCAGTACTCATCTCTGAGAGGTTAGGAGAGGGTCTCAGTACTCATCTCTGAGAGGTGAGGGAGAGGGTCTCAGTACTCATCTCAGAGAAAGGGTCTCAGTACACATCTCTGAGAGGTTAGGAGAGGGTCTCAGTACTCATCTCAGAGAGGTTAGGGAGAGGGTCTCAGTACTCATCTCAGAGAGAGGGTCTCAGTACTCATCTCAGAGAGAAGGTCTCAGCACTCATCTCAGAGAGAGGTTAGGGAGAGGGTCTCAGTACTCATCTCAGAGAGAGGGTGGTATCCTCAGTAATTAACCTGACTTCAGATGTAAGGTACTCCCATGTAGTTAGGTGGTATCCTCAGTAATTAACCTGACTTCAGATGTAAGGTACTCCCGTTACTCCCATGTAGTTAGGTGGTATCCTCAGTAATTAACCTGACTTCAGATGTAAGGTACTCCCGTTACTCCCATGTAGTTAGTTGGTATCCTCAGTAATTAACCTGACTTCTGGAGGTACTCCCGTTACTCCCATGTAGTTAGTTGGTATCCTCAGTAATTAGCCTGACTTCTGGAGGTACTCCCATTACTCCCATGTAGTTAGTTGGTATCCTCAGTAATTAACCTGACTTTTGGAGGTACTCCCGTTACTCCCATGTAGTTAGTTGGTATCCTCAGTAATTAGCCTGACTTCTGGAGGTACTCCCATTACTCCCATGTAGTTAGTTGGTATCCTCAGTAATTAACCTGACTTCTGATGTAAGGTACTCCCGTTACTCCCATGTAGTTAGTTGGTATCCTCAGTAATTAACCTGACTTCTGATGTAAGGTACTCCCATTACTCCCATGTAGTTAGTTGGTATCCTCAGTAATTAGCCTGACTTCTGATGTAAGGTACTCCCGTGTAGTTAGTTGGTATCCTCAGTAATTAACCTGACTTCTGGCGGTATCCTCTGTAATTAGCCTGACTTCTGGAGGTATCCTCAGTAATTAGCCTGACTTCTGGAGGTATCCTCAGTAATTAGCCTGACTTCTGGAGGTATCCTCAGTAATTAGCCTGACTTCTGGAGGTATCCTCTGTAATTAGCCTAACTTCTGGCAGTATCCTCAGTAATTAGCCTGACTTCTGGCGGTATCCTCAGTAATTAGCCTGACTTCTGGCGGTATCCTCTGTAATTAGCCTGACTTCTGGAGGTATCCTCAGTAATTAGCCTGACTTCTGGAGGTATCCTCAGTAATTAGCCTGATGTCTGGAGGTATCCTCAGTAATTAGCCTGATGTCTGGAGGTATCCTCAGTAATTAGCCTGACTTCTGGAGGTATCCTCAGTAATTAGCCTGACTTCTGGAGGTATCCTCTGTAATTAGCCTGACTTCTGGCGGTATCCTCTGTAATTAGCCTGACTTCTGGAGGTATCCTCAGTAATTAGCCTGACTTCTGGCGGTATCCTCTGTAATTAGCCTGACTTCTGGAGGTATCCTCAGTAATTAGCCTGACTTCTGGAGGTATACTCAGTAATTAGCCTGACTTCTGGAGGTATCCTCAGTAATTAGCCTGACTTCTGGAGGTATACTAAGTAATTAGCCTGATGTCTGGAGGTATCCTCAGTAATTAGCCTGACTTCTGGAGGTATCCTCAGTAATTAGCCTGACTTCTGGAGGTATCCTCAGTAATTAGCCTGACTTCTGGCGGTATCCTCTGTAATTAGCCTGACTTCTGGAGGTATCCTCAGTAATTAGCCTGACTTCTGAGGTATCCTCAGTAATTAGCCTGACTTCTGGAGGTATCCTCAGTAATTAGCCTGACCTCTGGAGGTATACTCAGTAATTAGCCTGACTTCTGGAGGTATCCTCAGTAATTAGCCTGACTTCTGGCGGTATCCTCTGTAATTAGCCTGACTTCTGGAGGTATCCTCAGTAATTAGCCTGACTTCTGGAGGTATCCTCAGTAATTAGCCTGACTTCTGGAGGTATCCTCTGTAATTAGCCTGACTTCTGCGGTATCCTCTGTAATTAGCCTGACTTCTGGAGGCATCCTCAGTAATTAGCCTGACGTCTGGAGGTATCCTCTGTAATTAGCCTGACTTCTGGCGGTATCCTCTGTAATTAGGCTGACTTCTGGAGGTATCCTCTGTAATTAGCCTGACTTCTGGAGGTATCCTCAGTAATTAGCCTGACTTCTGGAGGTATCCTCTGTAATTAGCCTGACTTCTGTAGGTATACTCAGTAATTAGCCTGACTTCTGGAGGTATCCTCTGTAATTAGCCTGACTTCTGGCGGTATCCTCTGTAATTAGCCTGACTTCTGAGGCATCCTCAGTAATTAGCCTGACTTCTGGAGGTATCTTCAGTAATTAGCCTGACTTCTGGAGGTATCCTCAGTAATTAGCCTGACTTCTGGAGGTATCCTCAGTAATTAGCCTGATGTCTGGAGGTATCCTCAGTAATTAGCCTGACTTCTGGAGGTATCCTCAGTAATTAGCCTGACTTCTGGAGGTATCCTCAGTAATTAGCCTGACTTCTGGCGGTATCCTCTGTAATTAGCCTGACTTCTGGAGGTATCCTCAGTAATTAGCCTGACTTCTGGAGGTATCCTCAGTAATTAGCCTGACTTCTGGAGGTATCCTCAGTAATTAGCCTGACCTCTGGAGGTATACTCAGTAATTAGCCTGACTTCTGGAGGTATCCTCAGTAATTAGCCTGACTTCTGGCGGTATCCTCTGTAATTAGCCTGACTTCTGGAGGTATCCTCAGTAATTAGCCTGACTTCTGGCGGTATCCTCTGTAATTAGCCTGACTTCTGGAGGTATCCTCAGTAATTAGCCTGACTTCTGGAGGTATCCTCAGTAATTAGCCTGACTTCTGGAGGTATCCTCTGTAATTAGCCTGACTTCTGGCGGTATCCTCAGTAATTAGCCTGACTTCTGGCGGTATCCTCAGTAATTAGCCTGACGTCTGGAGGTATCCTCTGTAATTAGCCTGACTTCTGGCGGTATCCTCTGTAATTAGCCTGACTTCTGGAGGTATCCTCTGTAATTAGCCTGACTTCTGGAGGTATCCTCAGTAATTAGCCTGACTTCTGGCGGTATCCTCTGTAATTAGCCTGACTTCTGGAGGTATCCTCAGTAATTAGCCTGACTTCTGGAGGTATCCTCAGTAATTAGCCTGACTTCTGGAGGTATCCTCTGTAATTAGCCTGACTTCTGGAGGTATCCTCAGTAATTAGCCTGACTTCTGGAGGTATCCTCAGTAATTAGCCTGACTTCTGGAGGGTATCCTCAGTAATTAGCCTGACTTCTGGAGGTATCCTCAGTAATTAGCCTGACTTCTGGAGGTATCCTCTGTAATTAGCCTGACTTCTGGCGGTATCCTCTGTAATTAGCCTGACTTCTGGAGGCATCCTCAGTAATTAGCCTGACGTCTGGAGGTATCCTCTGTAATTAGCCTGACTTCTGGCGGTATCCTCTGTAATTAGGCTGGCTTCTGGAGGTATCCTCTGTAATTAGCCTGACTTCTGGAGGTATCCTCAGTAATTAGCCTGACTTCTGGAGGTATCCTCAGTAATTAGCCTGACTTCTGGAGGTATCCTCTGTAATTAGCCTGACTTCTGGAGGTATACTCAGTAATTAGCCTGACTTCTGGAGGTATCCTCTGTAATTAGCCTGACTTCTGGCGGTATCCTCTGTAATTAGCCTGACTTCTGGAGGCATCCTCAGTAATTAGCCTGACTTCTGGAGGTATCTTCAGTAATTAGCCTGACTTCTGGAGGTATCCTCAGTAATTAGCCTGACTTCTGGAGGTATCCTCAGTAATTAGCCTGATGTCTGGAGGTATCCTCAGTAATTAGCCTGATGTCTGGAGGTATCCTCAGTAATTAGCCTGACTTCTGGCGGTATCCTCAGTAATTAGCCTGACTTCTGGAGGTATCCTCAGTAATTAGCCTGACTTCTGGCGGTATCCTCAGTAATTAGCCTGACGTCTGGAGGTATACTCATCTCAGAGAGAGGTTAGGGAGAAGGTCACAGTACTCATCTCAGAGAGGTTAGGGAGAGTGTTTTGGGTTAACTCCTGGGTACTGGGTAGTGGTTCAGTAAGTACGTCCAAAATAATATAATAATAATATAATATATGCCATTTAGCTGACGCTTTTATCCAAAGCGACTTACAGTCATGTGTGCATACATTCTACGTATGGGTGGTCCCGGGAATCGAACCCACTACCCTGGCGTTACAAGCGCCATGCTCTACCAACTGAGCCACAGAAGGTGGGCACCCTATTCCCTATACAGTGGACAACCCATAGAGCTCTGGTCTAAAGTAGTGCACTATGTAGGGTATAGGATGCCATTTGATATGCAAGATAGTCAGTACACATCTCTCAATGACGTAACAGTCAGTGCCTGGGCTAGCTGCTGGGTACTGGTGGGACCCCAGGGGTTAAAGGTGACTGTTCTGTTCCTGGTGACCATGAGGAATCCGTTGGTGCCGAATCGTCCTGGGACGTCCCCACATCCAGCCATACGAAAGCTGCTACGGCAGAGGACTGCAGGGTCACGGTGTATCCTCCAATCTCGTCCTGCTGCACCTCGGCCTGAGAGGAGAAAGAGAGGTCACTATGGAAGTCATACTGACCATTCAGAGAGAGAGAGACAGGTCACTATGGAAGTCAACCATACCCAGACTACCCTAACATCACATACATTGGTCCTCCTGCCGTCCCAGAGAGACAGGAGGGTAACAAGCTGTATATGAACCCAGACTACCCTAACAGAATATACATTAGTCCTGCTGCCGTCCCAGAGAGACAGGGAGGGTACCAAGCTGTATATGAACCCAGACTACCCTAACAGCATATACATTAGTCCTCTTGCCGTCCCAGAGAGACAGGGAGGGTACCAAGCTGTATATGAACCCAGACTACCTAACAGCATATACATTAGTCCTCCTGCCGTCCCAGAGAGACAGGGGATGGTACCAAGCTGTATATGAACCCAGACTACCCCTAACAGCATATACATTAGTCCTCCTGCCGTCCCAGAGAGACAGGGAGGGTACCAAGCTGTATATGAACCCAGACTACCCTAACAGCATATACATTAGTCCTCTTGCCGTCCCAGAGACAGGGAGGGTACCAAGCTGTATATGAACCCAGACTACCTAACAGCATATACATTAGTCCTCCTGCCGTCCCAGAGAGACAGGGAGGGTACCAAGCTGTATATGAACCCAGACTACCCTAACAGCATATACATTAGTCCTCTTGCCGTCCCAGAGAGACAGGGAGGGTACCAAGCTGTATATGAACCCAGACTACCCTAACAGCATACACATTAGTCCTCTTGCCGTCCCAGAGAGACAGGGAGGGTAACAAGCTGTATATGAACCCAGACTACCCTAACAGCATATACATTAGTCCTCCTGCCGTCCCAGAGAGACAGGGAGGGTACCAAGCTGTATATGAACCCAGACTACCCTAACAGCATATACATTAGTCCTCTTGCCGTCCCAGAGAGACAGGGAGGGTACCAAGCTGTATATGAACCCAGACTACCCTAACAGCATATACATTAGTCCTCTTGCCGTCCCAGAGAGACAGGGAGGGTAACAAGCTGTATATGAACCCAGACTACCCTAACAGCATATACATTAGTCCTCTTGCCGTCCCAGAGAGACAGGGATGGTACCAAGCTGTATATGAACCCAGACTACCCTAACAGCATATACATTAGTCCTCCTGCCGTCCCAGAGAGACAGGGAGGGTAACAAGCTGTATATGAACCCAGACTAACCTAACAGCATATACATTAGTCCTCCTGCCGTCCCAGAGAGACAGGGAGGGTACCAAGCTGTATATGAACCCAGACTACCCTAACAGCATATACATTAGTCCTCTTGCCGTCCCAGAGAGACAGGGGGAGGGTACCAAGCTGTATATGAACCCAGACTACCCTAACAGCATATACATTAGTCCTCCTGCCGTCCCAGAGAGACAGGGAGGTACCAAGCTGTATATGAACCCAGACTACCTAACAGCATATACATTCGTCCTCCTGCCGTCCCAGAGAGACAGGGAGGGTACCAAGCTGTATATGAACCCAGACTACCCTAACAGCATATACATTAGTCCTCTTGCCGTCCCAGAGAGACAGGGAGGGTAACAAGCTGTATATGAACCCAGACTACCCTAACAGCATATACATTAGTCCTCCTGCCGTCCCAGAGAGACAGGGAGGGTACCAAGCTGTATATGAACCCAGACTACCCTAACAGCATATACATTAGTCCTCTTGCCGTCCCAGAGAGACAGGGAGGGTACCAAGCTGTATATGAACCCAGACTACCCTAACAGCATATACATTAGTCCTCCTGCCGTCCCAGAAAGACAGGGAGGGTACCAAGCTGTATATGAACCCAGACTACCCTAACATCACATACATTAGTCCTCCTGCCGTCCCAGAGAGACAGGGAGGGTACCAAGCTGTATATGAACCCAGACTACCCTAACAGCATATACATTAGTCCTCCTGCCATCCCAGAGAGACAGGGAGGGTACCAAGCTGTATATGAACCCAGACTACCCTAACAGCATATACATTAGTCCTCCTGCCGTCCCAGAGAGACAGGGAGGGTACCAAGCTGTATATGAACCCAGACTACCCTAACAGCATATACATTAGTCCTCTTGCCGTCCCAGAGAGACAGGGAGGGTAACAAGCTGTATATGAACCCAGACTACCCTAACAGCATATACATTAGTCCTCCTGCCGTCCCAGAGAGACAGGGAGGGTACCAAGCTGTATATGAACCCAGACTACCTAACAGCATATACATTAGTCCTCCTGCCGTCCCAGAGAGACAGGGAGGGTAACAAGCTGTATATGAACCCAGACTACCCTAACAGCATATACATTAGTCCTCCTGCCGTCCCAGAGAGACAGGGAGGGTACCAAGCTGTATATGAACCCAGACTACCCTAACAGCATATACATTAGTCCTCTTGCCGTCCCAGAGAGACAGGGAGGGTACCAAGCTGTATATGAACCCAGACTACCCTAACAGCATATACATTAGTCCTCTTGCCGTCCCAGAGAGACAGGGAGGGTAACAAGCTGTATATGAACCCAGACTACCCTAACAGCATATACATTAGTCCTCTTGCCGTCCCAGAGAGACAGGGATGGTACCAAGCTGTATATGAACCCAGACTACCTAACAGCATATACATTAGTCCTCCTGCCGTCCCAGAGAGACAGGGAGGGTAACAAGCTGTATATGAACCCAGACTAACCTAACAGCATATACATTAGTCCTCCTGCCGTCCCAGAGAGACAGGGAGGGTACCAAGCTGTATATGAACCCAGACTACCTAACAGCATATACATTAGTCCTCTTGCCGTCCCAGAGAGACAGGGAGGGTACCAAGCTGTATATGAACCCAGACTACCCTAACAGCATATACATTAGTCCTCCTGCCGTCCCAGAGAGACAGGGAGGGTACCAAGCTGTATATGAACCCAGACTACCCTAACAGCATATACATTCGTCCTCCTGCCGTCCCAGAGAGACAGGGAGGGGTACCAAGCTGTATATGAACCCAGACTACCCTAACAGCATATACATTAGTCCTCTTGCCGTCCCAGAGAGACAGGGAGGGTAACAAGCTGTATATGAACCCAGACTACCCTAACAGCATATACATTAGTCCTCCTGCCGTCCCAGAGAGACAGGGAGGGTACCAAGCCGTATATGAACCCAGACTACCCTAACAGCATATACATTAGTCCTCTTGCCGTCCCAGAGAGACAGGGGAGGGTACCAAGCTGTATATGAACCCAGACTACCCTAACAGCATATACATTAGTCCTCCTGCCGTCCCAGAAAGACAGGGAGGGTACCAAGCTGTATATGAACCCAGACTACCCTAACATCACATACATTAGTCCTCCTGCCGTCCCAGAGAGACAGGGAGGGTACCAAGCTGTATATGAACCCAGACTACCCTAACAGCATATACATTAGTCCTCCTGCCATCCCAGAGAGACAGGGAGGGTACCAAGCTGTATATGAACCCAGACTACCCTAACAGCATATACATTAGTCCTCCTGCCGTCCCAGAGAGACAGGGAGGGTACCAAGCTGTATATGAACCCAGACTACCCTAACAGCATATACATTAGTCCTCTTGCCGTCCCAGAGAGACAGGAGGGTAACAAGCTGTATATGAACCCAGACTACCCTAACAGCATATACATTAGTCCTCCTGCCGTCCCAGAGAGACAGGGAGGGTACCAAGCTGTATATGAACCCAGACTACCCTAACAGCATATACATTAGTCCTCCTGCCGTCCCAGAGAGACAGGGAGGGTAACAAGCTGTATATGAACCCAGACTACCCTAACAGCATATACATTAGTCCTCCTGCCGTCCCAGAGAGACAGGGAGGGTACCAAGCTGTATATGAACCCAGACTACCCTAACAGCATATACATTAGTCCTCTTGCCGTCCCAGAGAGACAGGGAGGGTACCAAGCTGTATATGAACCCAGACTACCCTAACAGCATATACATTAGTCCTCTTGCCGTCCCAGAGAGACAGGGAGGGTAACAAGCTGTATATGAACCCAGACTACCCTAACAGCATATACATTAGTCCTCTTGCCGTCCCAGAGAGACAGGGATGGTACCAAGCTGTATATGAACCCAGACTACCCTAACAGCATATACATTAGTCCTCCTGCCGTCCCAGAGAGACAGGGAGGGTAACAAGCTGTATATGAACCCAGACTAACCTAACAGCATATACATTAGTCCTCCTGCCATCCCAGAGAGACAGGGAGGGTACCAAGCTGTATATGAACCCAGACTACCCTAACAGCATATACATTAGTCCTCTTGCCGTCCCAGAGAGACAGGGAGGGTACCAAGCTGTATATGAACCCAGACTACCCTAACAGCATATACATTAGTCCTCCTGCCGTCCCAGAGAGACAGGGAGGGTAACAAGCTGTATATGAACCCAGACTAACCTAACAGCATATACATTAGTCCTCCTGCCGTCCCAGAGAGACAGGGAGGGTACCAAGCTGTATATGAACCCAGACTACCTAACAGCATATACATTAGTCCTCTTGCCGTCCCAGAGAGACAGGGAGGGTACCAAGCTGTATATGAACCAAGACTACCCTAACAGCATATACATTAGTCCTCCTGCCGTCCCAGAGAGACAGGGAGGGTACCAAGCTGTATATGAACCCAGACTACCCTAACAGCATATACATTCGTCCTCCTGCCGTCCCAGAGAGACAGGGAGGGTACCAAGCTGTATATGAACCCAGACTACCCTAACAGCATATACATTAGTCCTCTTGCCGTCCCAGAGAGACAGGGAGGGTAACAAGCTGTATATGAACCCAGACTGCCCTAACAGCATATACATTAGTCCTCCTGCCGTCCCAGAGAGACAGGGAGGGTACCAAGCTGTATATGAACCCAGACTACCCTAACAGCATATACATTAGTCCTCTTGCCGTCCCAGAGAGACAGGGAGGGTACCAAGCTGTATATGAACCCAGACTACCCTAACAGCATATACATTAGTCCTCCTGCCGTCCCAGAAAGACAGGGAGGGTACCAAGCTGTATATGAACCCAGACTACCCTAACATCACATACATTAGTCCTCCTGCCGTCCCAGAGAGACAGGGAGGGTACCAAGCTGTATATGAACCCAGACTACCCTAACAGCATATACATTAGTCCTCCTGCCATCCCAGAGAGACAGGGAGGGTACCAAGCTGTATATGAACCCAGACTACCCTAACAGCATATACATTAGTCCTCCTGCCGTCCCAGAGAGACAGGGAGGGTACCAAGCTGTATATGAACCCAGACTACCCTAACAGCATATACATTAGTCCTCTTGCCGTCCCAGAGAGACAGGGAGGGTAATAAGCTGTATATGAACCCAGACTACCTAACAGCATATACATTAGTCCTCCTGCCGTCCCAGAGAGACAGGGAGGGTACCAAGCTGTATATGAACCCAGACTACCCTAACAGCATATACATTAGTCCTCCTGCCGTCCCAGAGAGACAGGGGAGGGTACCAAGCTGTATATGAACCCAGACTACCCTAACAGCATATACATTAGTCCTCCTGCCGTCCCAGAGAGACAGGGAGGGTACCAAGCTGTATATGAACCCAGACTACCCTAACAGCATATACATTAGTCCTCCTGCCGTCCCAGAGAGACAGGGAGGGTACCAAGCTGTATATGAACCCAGACTACCTAACAGCATATACATTAGTCCTCTTGCCGTCCCAGAGAGACAGGGAGGGTACCAAGCTGTATATGAACCCAGACTACCCTAACAGCATATACATTAGTCCTCCTGCCGTCCCAGAGAGACGGGGGAGGGTACCAAGCTGTATATGAACCCCAGACTACCCTAACAGCATATACATTAGTCCTCCTGCCGTCCCAGAGAGACAGGGAGGTTACCAAGCTGTATATGAACCCAGACTACCCTAACAGCATATACATTAGTCCTCCTGCCGTCCCAGAGAGACAGGGAGGGTACCAAGCTGTATATGAACCCAGACTACCTAACAGCATATACATTAGTCCTCCTGCCGTCCCAGAGAGACAGGGAGGGTACCAAGCTGTATATGAACCCAGACTACCCTGTAGGAGATCCAGCGGACAAATATGATTGATATGACAGAATTAGAAGCAGAACTCATGATGATGCAGTCAGGTCAGTTGTGGTGATGTCATTGTCACTCGTTGTGTCCAGTCAGTCCATCTTACTGTGATGTTGGGTCTCAGCATCCGCTGGGCATTTTGGGTGAGCTGAGGAAGAGGTGGTTAATGGGACCTTGCTGGCTGTTGACGTCCTCAGGTGAAGGTCAGGAGACAGGTGAGGCGGGTACAGCTCCCGCGCCACACCCCGCCAGCAGGGCTGTGATTGGCTGTTTGTGGATGACTCTCAGCACTTCCTCCTTCCAAGCACCAATCCGGAAGCCACAGTGCACACAGGATCCAGACTGCTCCACTCATAGACTGAAACCTGACAACAAGATACATCAGTCTACAATCAGTACTCTGTCACTGATGGTGTTGGAACGCAGTTATCCACCTGCCAGAGGACTACAGAGGAACGAGTTATCCACCTGCCAGAGGAGGACTACAGAGGAACGCAGTTATCCACCTGCCAGAGGACTACAGAGGAACGCAGTTATCTACCTGCCAGAGGGACTGGAGGAACACAGTTATCCACCTGCCAGAGGACTACAGAGGAACACAGTTATCCACCTGCCAGAGGGACTACAGAGGAACACAGTTATCCACCTGCCAGAGGACTACAGTTATCCACCTGCCAGAGGACTACAGAGAACACAGTTATCCACCTGCCAGAGGACTAAAGAGGGAACACAGTTATCCACATAGCCTGCCCGGGGACTCCAAGCGGGCTTTCATGTGCTTTACTTAGTAGTGGCTTCGCCTGGCCACTCTACCATAAAGACATGGTTGGTGGAGTGCTGCAGAGATGGTTGTCCTTCTGGAAGGTTTCCCCATCTCCACAGAGGTAACTCTGGAGCTCTGTCAAGTGACCATCCCTGACCAAGGAAGGCCCTTCTCCCCCGATTGCTCCAGTTTGGCTGGGTGGCCAGCTCTAGGAAGAGTCTTGGTGGTTCCAGACTTCTTCCATTTAACCTGTTAATCCTACCCCTACTTTTTCGAACATTTTGTTAAAAATCGCAACATTTCAGCGCCCTGCTACTCATACCAGGAATATAGTATATGCATAGTTAGTATGTGTGGATAGAAAACACTCAGGCGTTTATAAAACTGGTTTAAATCACGGCTGTGACTATAACAGAACGTCGTTTCATCGAAAGCGCAGGAATCTGATCACTGAAAATGGAAATATATCCATGCGACTTGACCCATTGATAAGGTGAACCACATTTAATGGGGCTGGTTGCAATACCTACAGCTTCCACGTTGTCTAGAGTCTTGTCATTTGCCTACGATTTGTTTCTTGGTCAACGAAGAAGAGACAGCCCATTTCTCGGTCTCCGACCCGGATATTTTGGTTGAGAATTACCCGGACATTATTTCCCAGGCGGACAGCTAAAGATATACATCGCCTCGTGATCAATTTGATCGCTTATTAACGTTTAATCATACCTAAAGTTTGCATTACAAAAGTATTTGAAGTGTTTTGTGAAAGTTTTATCGTCAACTTTTTTTATTTTAAAAATGATGTTGCGTTATAAGGCGCTATTTTTTTTTCCGTTTATCACACAGTCTTCATAGATCGATATCTGCTATATATGGACCGATTTAATGCGAAAAAAGACCCAATAGTGATTATGGGACATCTAGGAGTGCCAACAATGAAGATGGTCAAAGGTAATGAATGTTTTATATTTTATTCGTGCAGTTTTGTGTAGCGACTGACTGCTAATTATTTTGTTTTACGTCCCCTGCGGGTCTTTTGGGGTGTTACATGCTATCAGATAATAGCTTCTCATGCCTTCGCCGAAAAGCATTTTAAAAATCTGACTTGTTGCCTGGATTCTACTTGAGTGTAGCTTTAATTCAATGCATGTATTTTAATGAACGTTTGAGTTTTAACTAATACTATTAGCATTTAGCGTAGCGCATTTGCATTTCAGATGTCTAGATGGGACGCCTGCGTGCCAGGTAGGACCAAGAGGTTAAGAATGATGGAGGCCACGGTGTTATTGGAACTTCAACGCTGCAGAAATGTATTGGTACCCTTCCCCAGATCTGTGCCTCAACACGATCCTGTCTCAGACCTCTACGGACAATTCCTTCGACCTCATGGCTTGGTTTGCTCTGACATGCACTGTCAACTGTGGGACCTTATATAGACAGATGTGTGCGCCTTTCCAAATCATGTCCAATCAAATAAATTTAACACAGGTGTACTCCAATCAAGTTGTAGAAACATCTCAAAGGATGATCAATGGAAACAGGATGCACCCCTGAGCTCAATTTCGAGTCTCATAGCAAGGGTCTGAATTACTTGTAAATAAGGTATTTCTGTTTTTTTTTTTTTTTTTTTTATAAATTAGCAAATCTTTTTTAAATCTCTTTCTGCTTTGTCATTATAGGTTATTGTGTGTAGATATATGAGGAAAAAAAATACATGTCATCCATTTTTAGAATAAAGATGTAACGTAACAAAATGTGGAAAAAGTCAAGGAGGCTAGATACTTTCGAATGCTGTAGATCAATATTTGAATGATTTATTTTATACAAGATTATTTTGCTAATCTTTATCAAGACTGCCAATAATTATGGATCTGACTATACATGCATAACTAGGTTATTAAAACAGGCATGTTTCTGTGTATTGTGTTTTTAATGTGGACTCAATGTGGTATTGAGAAACAGTTATTTTGATGTGTCGAAATGACGAGAGGGAGTCAAGCGTACCACAGTCTGGTGAAGGTGAGTGGCTCAGGTCAGACACAGCATAGACCACCAGACTACCCTGGTCCTCAAAGCCCACCGGAAGCACAGGGAGAAGAAGTCTTTGGCAAAGTAATGGAGCATCTTCCCTTCCACCAAACTCTGCAGACGAAGAAGAAGAACAGATGTGAAACCCTGGTCTCCCATGGGAGAAAACAACGTCTTGACAGTGAGACCAGAGGCAATTTCCCCATCCCGCGGAGCAATTTCCCCATCCGGCGGAGCAATTTCCCCATCCGCGGGCAATTTCCCCTTCCGCGGAGCAATTTCCCCTTCGGCTGAGCAATTTCCCTTCCTCGGCATTCCCCTTCCCGGAGCAATTTCCCCATCCGCGGGCAATTTCCCCTTCCGGCGGAGCAATTTCCCCATCCGGCGGGCAATTTCCCCTTCCGGCGGGCAATTTCCCCTTCGGGCAATTTCCCCTTCCGGCGGGCAATTTCCCCTTCCGGCGGGCAATTTCCCCATCCGCCGAGGTGACTAGTATTTGCTACTCCTCTACAAAAATACAAATATTGGTTGGCAACAAGCCTATCCCCAAACAATCAACCAATCGACTAATTAGATGCAGCCTAAATGGTATGAGGTAATGGCTTCATATTTCGCTATTTATGAGCCGGTATGCTATTTGTATAATTATCAACTATAGGAGATATGTCATTCGTTGAAGAGGTTATTTAGCAGAGGTTATCTATAGCAGGAGGATATCTAGCAGGAGTTTATCTAGCAGGAGGATTTCTAGCAGGAGGATATCTAGCAGGAGGTTGTCTAGCAGGAGGATTATCTAGCAGGAGGATATCTAGCAGGAGGTTGTCTAGCAGGAGGATTATCTAGCAGGAGGATTATCTAGCAGGAGGATATCAAACAGGAGAGTTATCTAGCAGGAGGATATCTAGCAGGAGGATATCTAGCAGGAGGTTATCTAGCAGGAGGATAACTAGCAGGAGGATAACTAGCAGGAGGATTATCTAGCAGGAGGATAACTAGCAGGAGGTTATCTAGCAGGAGGATAACTAGCAGGAGGATAACTAGCAGGAAGATTATCTAGCAGGGAGGATAACTAGCAGGAGGTTATCTAGCAGGTTATCTAGCAGGAGGATTTATCTAGCAGGAGGATAACTAGCAGGAGGATTATCTAGCAGGAGGATACCTAGCAGGAGGTTATCTAGCAGGAGGATATCTAGCAGGAGGATATCTAGCAGGAGGGATTATCTAGCAGGAGGATATCTAGCAGGAGGTTGTCTAGCAGGAGGTTGTCTAGCAGGAGGTTGTCTAGCAGGAGGATTATCTAGCAGGAGGATATCTAGCAAGGTAATAACTTTGGTAATTTGACCTTTGTTTGACTGTCGATACAAAGTTGGTTTTGATTTGACAAGCTGTAGCCTACTCGGGGTGCACTCTGCGCGTCCTGAGCGTGCTCTGTGGCGAGATAGTCTAGGCCTACTGCTGAATGCCCTTAATTATTTGAACGTGATCATGCTCAGAATTTATGAACGGCATGTTACGCAATTCACATCAATGCCACTGGCAGAAGTTACTATCGTTACTAAATATCCAGTTTAATTTGCTGTGAAATCTTTACATAGTGGGCGCAGCCAAGCCAACAAGGTGGCACAGCACCCCTCTTATTT
>NW_026281895.1:0-2349 GCF_023373465.1 Oncorhynchus keta
ACACTGTACATTTTGTTCCTGTTTGGGTTGTCAGAGAAACATCAAACTAAATCCAAATGATTCAAACCAGACCATCAATGGAACTGACACAAGCCATTACCACCATACATAAAGTTTCGGCTTTACAAAGGATGTTACAGAATTATGTGCCGGTGACTCTTAGATAAACACCATCGAATAGCCCTCTCTCAGAGAAAATATGTAACTGGCCCTTCACATCTCTGGCCCTAATCAAACCGATTGGTTGCTAGTGACCAGGTTGCCAGGTGCCATATCACACTGTGGAATCAGCCTATCACAGGCAGTCATCTTGGTTACCAGATCCCCAATTCCTGCCAGCCCCTCTGTCTTCTTCAAGCAGTTGCAGAGAGAGCATCAAGCCCCTACACCTCTTCCCTGCCCAACACAACTGGACTCATTCACATACCTTGACATGTGGAAAGGTGTCCGTGTATAAAGTTGAAGGAGGGAAATCGAATTTGTGATTATTACTGCTGGTTGTTCTGTACAATATTAGCTTTTAATTCTATACAGTTATTTGACATTTGTTTCTACTCTATTCTGTAAGGTTCTGCATCTGTGCATTCTTTCCCTGGTGTATTAATTTGGTATGTGAATATTCGTTTCCTATATTGTCTCCTGTTACAGAACCACTACCATTCCACTTTCCATATCTGCCAGTGTATGTCAATAAAGTATCCCTGTGTGTAACTCTGAAGTTGAATCATTCCCCATGTCCTCTGAACAGGGCCGGGGCTAGCGTGTCACAGTCCAGCAAAAATATGGAGAGCCAGGTCGCACTCTTTCAAATGGTGTGAAATTACTGGGCAAAATCGTGTGCAATTATAGGTCCCCTTGTCAGTCCAGTGCCCTGATCATTGTCTTGTTTCAAGGTATTTATGGAGACAATACTGCAAAAATAACACCTCAACCCTGAAGACCTCCATCTGGCTGCCACAAGCTTGCTCAGAACAAGCTGCAGAAGTCATGATTCATTTGGAGTAGAAAATGCTGTATACCACATGCTTCAAGTTGCACTGGACCAGGGTTTCTGTAATGGGATTTTGTTTGTTTGGTTGATGTGAGGAGTGTGAATGATGTTTGCTGTACTAATGATTCTGATGTGCTGTTTGAAACAAGTCATGCAATTGAAACTAAGTGCCCAAATGATGGTCTAAATGCAAACCCTTAACCCAGCCATATACAGATACTGTAAGTACGGGGTAGGTCATCGTTTCATCCATGCTGGTAGGAGGTGAAGTTTCCCCTGTCCTCTCTCCATCTGTCATGGCCCGGTATGTTGCTACTCACCTTTGTGGGACTTTTATAGTTCATGAATTGATGTGCACATATGAATTACATGTTGTGTCTGTTACATACTGTATTTGAATAGCTGTTCTTGGAAAATGTTAAACTACTGTATGAATCTGTTGCTTTGAGGTTCTGATGCTGTAAAACTAATTGTCCATTTATTTCTGTGGACTATGGAAGAAGAGACATTTATCTTTTCAAATGTAACCAGCACAAACATGTAGTTCCACCAATATCTAGTCTAGACATAATAATAATAATATATGCCATTTAGCAGACGCTTTTATCCAAAGCGACTTACAGTCATGTGTGCATACATTCTAGACATCTTTCACTAATTATGTTACATATGGATAGGCACGAAATATAGTTTCAGATGATCATCAAATCAAAATCCAATTGTATTTGTCACATGCTTTGTAAACAACAGGTGTAAACTAACAGTGAAATGCTTACGGACCCTTCCCAGAAATGCAGAATGCAATAAAGACATTCAAATAATAATAGAAAAGTAGAGAAAAGGCCTCCCGGGTGGCGCAGTGGTTAAGGGCCCTGTACTACAGCACCAGCTGTGCCACCAGAGACTCTGGGTGGCACAGCTGACTAGTCAAGAGGATAGATAATAGACAGTCGCAGCAGCATACTGTATGTGATGAGTGTGTGTGTGTGTGTGTGTGTGTGTGTGTGTGTGTGTGTGTGTGTGTGTGTATAGAGTCAAAAAGAGTAAAAGGTCAATGCAGATAGTCCGGGTAACTATTTGGTTAATTATTTAGCAGTCTTATGTCATGGGGGTAGAAGCTGTTCAGGAGCCTTTTGGACCGGTACCAATTGCCATGCAGTAGCAGAGAGAACAGTCTATGACTTGGGTGGCTGGAGTCAATTTTTATGGCCTTCCTCTGGCACCACCTGGTGTAGAGGTCATGGATGGCAGAGAGTTCGACCCCGGTGATGTACTGGGACGTACACACATTTTACATTTACATTTAAGTCATTTAGCAGACGCTCTTATCCAGAAGCGACTTACAAATTGGTGCATTC
>NW_026281896.1:0-7083 GCF_023373465.1 Oncorhynchus keta
TTGAGCGTGGCTGAGGTGCACCCATGACCAGCTCTGAAACCAGATTGCATAGCAGAGAAGGTATGGTGAGATTCGAAATGGTCGGTAATCTAATAATAATAATAATAATCTGCCCCCGGTGATGCGTTGTGCAGACCTCACTACCCTCTGGAGAGCCTTACGGTTGAGGGTGGAGCAGTTGCCGTTCCAGGCGGTGATACAGCCCGCCAGGATGCTCTCGATTGTGCATCTGTAGAAGTTTGTGAGTGCTTTTGGTGACAAGCCAAATTTCTTCAGCCTCCTGAGGTTGAAGAAAGGTTGGTCCTTCTGTGGCTCAGTTGGTAGAGCATGGTGCTTGTAACACCAGGGTAGTGGGTTTGATTCCCAGGACCACTCATACGTAGAATGTATGCACACATGACTGTAAGTCGCTTTGGATAAAAGCGTCAGCTAAATGGCATATTATTATTATTATTATTATTATTATTATTAAGAGGCGCTGCTGCGCCTTCTTCACGATGCTGTCTGTGTGAGTGGACCAATTCAGTTTGTCTGTGATGTGTATGCCGAGGAACTTAAAACTTGCTACCCTCTCCACTTCTGTTCCATCGATGTGGATAGGGGGGTGTTCCCTCTGCTGTTTCCTGAAGTCCACAATCATCTCCTTAGTTTTGTTGACGTTGAGTGTGAGGTTCTTTTTCCTGACACCACACTCCGAGGGCCCTCACCTCCTCCCTGTAGGCCGTCTCGTCGTTGTTGGTAATCAAGCCTACCACTGTTGTGTCGTCCTCAAACTTGATGATTGAGTTGGAGCGTGCGTGGCCACGCAGTCGTGGGTGAACAGGAGTACAGGAGAGGGCTCCGAACGCACCCTTGTGGGGCCCCAGTGTTGAGGATCAGCGGGGAGGAGATGTTGTTGCCTACCCTCACCACCTGGGGGCGGACCGTCAGGAAGTCCCAGTACCAGAGTTACAACAGTCCAGATTACTCCTCTCTCCCTCAGACACCCAGCACCAGACCAGCACCAGGAGTTATAACAGTCTCAGATTACTCCTCTCTCCTCAGACACCCAGCACCAGACCCAGCACCAGACCCAGCACCAGAGTTATAACAGTCCCAGATTACTCCTCTCTCCCTCATGACACCCAGCACCAGACCCAGCACCAGAGGCAGCAGCAGTCTCTGATTACTCCTCTCTCCCTCAGACACCCAGCACAGACCCAGCACCAGAGTTATAACAGTCTCCAGGTTACTCCTCTCTCCCTCAGACACCAGCACCAGACCCAGCACCAAGTTATAACAGTCTCAGATTACTCCTCTCTCCCTCAGACACCCAGCACCAGACCCAGCACCAGAGTTACAACAGTCTCAGATTGCGGTCCTCTCTCGTCAGCACAGCCGGCAGCAGCAGACCCTAGCGCCAGAGTTAAAGTAGTCTCGGGTTTCTCCTCTCTCCCTGGGACCACCCAGCACGCAGAACGCATGCACACATGAGCTAGTACAGTCGCTCTGGATTACAGTCGTCTCTCCATGGCATTACCAACTATACACTAGGTTACTCTCTCCTCAGACACCCAGCACCAGACCCAGCACCAGAGTTATAACAGTCTCAGATTACTCCTCTCTCCCTCAGGACACCCAGCACCAGACCACAGAGTTACAACAGTCTCAGATTACTCCTCTCTCCCTCAGACACCCAGCACCAGACCCAGCACCAGACCAAGCACCAGTTACAACAGTCTCAGATTACTCCTCTCTCCCTCAGACACCCAGCACCAGACCCAGCACCAGAGTTATAACAGTTATAACTAGTCCTATACGTCTTTAACTGTAGTCCCCTCTGATACCACCAGATCTTTAACTGTAGTCCTCTAACCCCTACGGGTATTTGCTGTAGTCCTCTGGCCTACCAGGTATTTAACTGTGGTCCCCTCTCTAGTCTACCAGGTATTTAACTGTGGTCCCCTCTAGCCCTACCGGGTATTTAACTGTAGTCCCCTCTAGCCCTACCAGGTATTTAATCTGTAGTCCCCTCTAGCCCTTCCAGGTATTTAACTGTAGTCCTCTCTAACCCTACCAGGTATTTAACATGGTCCCCTCTAGTCCTGCAGTGTTTGCTTTGTAGGTCCCCTCTAACCCACACCGGGTGTTTAACTGTAGTCCCCTCTGGCCTACCGGGTATTTGGCTGTAGTCCCCTCTGGTCTGGGTATTTAACCTTGGTCCCCTCTAACCCTATCGGAGTGTTTAACTGTAGTCCTCTAACCCTACCCGTAACTTCTTTGTAGTCCTCTAGCCCTACCACGTCTTTAACTGTAGTCCCCTCTAGCCCTACCACGTCTTTAACTGTAGTCCCCTCTAGCCTACCACGTCTTTAACTGTAGTCCCCTCCTAGTTCTACCAGGTATTTGGCATAGTCCCCTCTAACCCCTACCAGGTATTTAACTGTAGTCCCCACTCTAGCCCTACCCGTCTTTAACTGTAGTCCCTTCTAGTCCTACCAGGTACTTAACTGTAGTCCCCTCTAGTCATGCCAGTGCAACTGTAGTCCTCTGGCCCTGCCCACTCTTTAACTGTAGTCCCCTCTCTAACCTACCCATTTAACTGTGGTCCCCTCTAACCCTGCCAGGTATTTAACTTTGAACCCTCTAGCCCTACCAAGTCTTTAACTGTAGTCCTCTAGCCCTACCACGTCTTTAACTGTAGTCCCCTCTAGCCCTACCAGCGTCTTTAACTGTGGTCCCCTCTTAGCCCTGCCAGTGTCTTTAACTGTAGTCCCCTCTAACCCTACCAGGTATTTAACTGTAGTCCCCTCTAGCCCTACCGTCTTTAACTGTAGTCCTCTAGTCCTTCCAGGTACAGCAACTGTGAGTCCCTCTGGTCCTGCCAGGTGTTTAACTGTAGTCCCTCTGGCCCTACCGTCTTCCCAGCTTTGGTCCCCTCTAGTCCTGCCAGGTGTTTAACTGTAGTCCCCAGTCCTAACCCTGCCAGGTATTTAACTGTAGTCCCCTCTAGCCCTGCCTACGGGTATTTAACTGTAGTCCCCTCTAACCCTACCCATATTATTTAACTGTAGTCCCCTCTGGTCCTACCAGGTATTTAGCTGTAGTCCCTCTAACCTACCAGGTATTTAACTGTGAGTCCCTCTAGTCCTACTGGGTATTTAACTGTAGTCCCTCTAACCCTACAGGTATTTAACTTTAGTCCCCTTTAGTCCCCCTTTAGTCCCCTCTTGTTCCGGTTCGGTTGGGTAATGATCGCATTCGCGCTTCGCTCTGCAGGTTGTATAACTTTTTATAACTTTTTCATTACATTTCATTATAGTACAACGGTTGATTTGTCTAATCTTAGCAATTCTTCTTAGCTAGCTACATAGCCGTCCTTGTATCAGAGATAAGTGCATAATTATCGTATTTCGTCATCCCTAACGTAGCCTTCACTGCTATTCGCCCAGGAGCTAGCTAACGCACACAGATTAGCATCACTGTAGTGCTATTCACTCAACTGTACGACTTGATTAGTTCAGTGTTAGCTAGCTACATAGCTGTCTTTGTTTCAAGATAATTGTGTAGTTTAGTGTGTGTAGCCTTGGAGTGATTATCTTAATTCACTGAGGTTCGCTAGCCAGCTATTTGTCGTCCTTAACGTAGGAGACTCTGCTAGCTAGCCAACAGCTAACTGCTAACAGCTAGCCAACGTCTACTGTTTTGAATTCAACAACCCGGTCAGGTGGTTTCACATTTTCATTTCATTACAGTACAACGGTTTGATTTGTTTGATCGTAGCTAGCTACATAGCCGTCTTTGTTTCAAAGATAATTGTGTAGTCTAGACCGATTCCTAGGTTAGCTAGCCAGCTATTGTCGTTCTTTTAACTCAGCGTAACGTAAACAACACTGCTAGCTAGCCAGCTAGCCCCGAATAGCAGCACTGTAGAATTATTACACTCAACGGGCGACTTGATTAGTGTAGTGTCAACAACGCAGCTACTGCCAGCTAGCCTACTTTAGCAGTACTGTATCATTTTAATCATTTTAGTCAATAAGATTCTTGCTACGTAAGCAACTTTCTGAACATTCGAGACGTGTAGTCCGCTTGTCATTCAATTTCCTTGCATTAGCGTAGCCTTTTCTGTAGCCTGTCAACTATGTGTCTGTCTATCCCTGTTCTCTCCTCTCTGCACAGACCATACAAACGCTCCACACCGCGTGGCGCGACCACCTAACCTGGTGGTCCCAGCGCGTACGACCCACGTGGGTTCAGGTCTCTGGTAGCCTCTGGAACTGCCAATCTGCGGCCAACAAGGCAGAGTTCATCTCAGCCTATGCCTCCCTCCAGTCCCTTGACTTCTTGGCACTGACGGAAACATGGATCACCACAGATAACACTGCTACTCCTACTGCTCTCTCCTCGTCCGCCCACGTGTTCTCGCACACCCGAGGCTTCTGGTCAGCGGGGTGGTGGCACCGGGATCCTCATCTCTCCCAAGTGGTCTTTCTCTCTTTCTCCCCTTACCCATCTGTCTATTGCCTCCTTTGAATTCCATGCTGTCACAGTTACCAGCCCTTTCAAGCTTAACATCCTTATCATTTATCGCCCTCCAGGTTCCCTCGGAGAGTTCATCAATGAGCTTGATGCCTTGATAAGCTCCTTTCCTGAGGACGGCTCACCTCTCACAGTTCTGGGCGACTTTAACCTCCCCACGTCTACCTTTGACTCATTCCTCTCTGCCTCCTTCTTTCCCTCCTCTCCTCTTTTGACCTCACCCTCTCACCCTCCCCCCTACTCACAAGGCAGGCAATACGCTTGACCTCATCTTTACTAGATGCTGTTCTTCCACTAACCTCATTGCAACTCCCCTCCAAGTCTCCGACCACTACCTTGTATCCTTTTCCCTCTCGCTCTCATCCAACACTTCCCACACTGCCCCTACTCGGATGGTATCGCGCCGTCCCAATCTTCGCTCTCTCTCCCCCGCTTCTCTCTCCTCTTCCATCCTATCTTCTCTTCCCTCTGCTCAAACTTTCTCCAACCTATCTCCTGATTCTGCCTCCTCAACCCTCCTCTCCTCCCTTACTGCATCCTTTGACTCCCTATGTCCCCTATCCTCCAGGCCGGCTCGGTCCTCCCCTCCCGCTCCGTGGCTCGACGACTCATTGCGAGCTCACAGAACAGGAGCTCCGGGCAGCCGGCGGAAATGGAGAAAACTCGCCTCCTGCGGACCTGGCATCCTTTCACTCCCTCCTCTCTACATTTTCCTCCTCTGTCTCTGCTGCTAAAGCCACTTTCTACCATTCTAAATTCCAAGCATCTGCCTCTAACCCTAGGAAGCTCTTTGCCACCTTCTCCTCCCTCCTGAATCCTCCCCCCTCCCTCCTCCCTCTCTGCAGATGACTTCGTCAACCATTTTGAAAAGAAGGTCGATGACATCCGATCCTCGTTTGCTAAGTCAAACGACACCGCTGGTTCTGCTCACACTGCCCTACCCTATGCTCTGACCTCTTTCTCCCCTCTCTCTCCAGATGAAATCTCGCGTCTTGTGACGGCCGGCCGCCCAACAACCTGCCGCTTGACCCTATCCCCTCCTCTCTTCTCCAGACCATTTCGGAGACCTTCTCCCTTACCTTACCTCG
Source organism: Oncorhynchus keta (assembly GCF_023373465.1). NCBI lineage: Eukaryota > Metazoa > Chordata > Actinopteri > Salmoniformes > Salmonidae > Oncorhynchus > Oncorhynchus keta. The sequence continues at coordinate 5,610 of NW_026281896.1, forward strand.
CTCATCAACTCATCCCTGACCGCTGGCTACGTCCCTCCCGTCTTCAAGAGAGCGAGAGTTGCACCCCTTCTGAAAAAACCTACACTCGATCCCTCCGATGTCAACAACTACAGACCAGTATCCCTTCTCTCTTTTCTCTCCAAAACTCTTGAGCGTGCCGTCCTTGGCCAGCTCTACCGCTATCTCTCTCAGAATGACCTTCTTGATCCAAATCAGTCAGGTTTCAAGACTAGTCATTCAACTGAGACTAACTCTTCTCTGTATCACGGAGGCGCTCCGCACTGCTAAAGCTAACTCTCTCTCCTCTGCTCTCATCCTTCTAGACCTATCGGCTGCCTTCGATACTGTGAACCATCAGATCCTCCTCTCCACCCTCTCCGAGTTGGGCATCTCCGGCGCGGCCCACGCTGGTTGCGTCCTACCTGACAGGTCGCTCCTACCAGGTGGCGTGGCGAGAATCTGTCTCCTCACCACGCGCTCTCACCACTGGTGTCCCCCAGGGCTCTGTTCTAGGCCCTCTCTTATTCTCGCTATACACCAAGTCACTTGGCTCTGTCATAACCTCACATGGTCTCTCCTATCATTGCTATGCAGACGACACACAATTAATCTTCTCCTTTCCCCCTTCTGATGACCAGGTGGCGAATGCCGCATCTCTGCATGTCTGGCAGACATATCAGTGTGGATGACGGATCACCACCTCAAGCTGAACCTCAGCAAGACGGAGCTCCTCTTCCTCCCGGGGGAAGGACTGCCCGTTCCATGATCTCGCCATCACGGTTGACAACTCCATTGTGTCCTCCTCCCAGAGCGCTAAGAACCTTGGCGTGATCCTGGACAACACCCTGACGTTCTCAACTAACATCAAGGCGGTGTCCCGTTCCTGTAGGTTCATGCTCTACAACATCCCAGAGTCGACCCTGCCTCACACAGGAAGCGGCGCAGGTCTAATCCAGGCACTTGTCATCTCCGTCTTGATTACTGCAACTCGCTGTTGGCTGGGCTCCCTGCCTGTGCCATTAAACCCCTACAACTCATCCCAGAACGCCGCAGCCCGTCTGGTGTTCAACCTTCCCAAGTTCTCTCCCGTCACCCCGCTCCTCCCGCTCTCTCCACTGGCTTCAGTTGGCTCGCATCCGCTACAAGACCATGGTGCTCGCCTACGGGCTGTGACGGCACCTCAGTACCTCCAGGCTCTGATCAGGCCCTACACCCAAACAAGGGCACTGCGTTCATCATCTGGCCTGCTCGCCTCCTACCACTGAGGAAGTACAGTTCCCGCTCAGCCCAGTCAAAACTGTTCGCTGCTCTGGCCCCCAATGGTGGAACAAACTCCCTCACGACGCCAGGACAGCGGGAGTCAATCACCTTCCGGAGACACCTGAAACCCCACCTCTTCAAGGAATACCTAGGATAGGGTAAGTAAGGGTAAGTAATCCTTCTCACCCCCCTTCTCCCCCCCAACAAGATTTAG
>NW_026281897.1:0-3982 GCF_023373465.1 Oncorhynchus keta
CGGTTCCGGGTTGGGCGGCGGTCGCATTCGCACTTCGCTCTGCAGGTTGTATAACTTTTTCATTACATTTCATTATAGTACAACGGTTGATTTGTCTAATCTTAGCAATTCTTCTTAGCTAGCTACATAGCCGTCCTTGTATCGAGATAATTGCATAATTATCGTATTTGTCATCCCTAACGTAGCCTTCACTGCTATTCGGCTCAGGGAGCTGGCATGCGCCCCCAGCTAACGCACACAGATTAGCATCACTGTAGTGCTATTCACTCAACTGTACGACTTGATTAGTCTGTGTTAGCTAGCTACATAGCTGTCTTTGTTTCAAGATAATTGTGTAGTTTAGTGTGTGTAGCCTTGGAGTGATTATCTTAATTCACTGAGGTTCGCTAGCCAGCTATTTGTCGTCCTTAACATAGGAGACTCTGCTAGCTAGCCAACAGCTAACAGCTAACAGCTAGCCAACGTCACAACACGTCGCTGATTCCGGAATTCAATCACCGGTCAGGTAGTATCACATTTTCATTTCATTTCATTACAGTACAACGGTTTGATTTGTTTGATCGTAGCTAGCTACATAGCCGTCTTTGTTTCAAAGATAATTGTGTAGTCTAGAGCGATTTCCTAGGTTAGCTAGCCAGCTGTTTGTCGTTCTTTTAACGCAGCGTAACGTAAACAACACTGCTAGCTAGCCAGCTGCCCCGAATAGTAGCACTGTAGAAACTATTACACTCAGCGGACGACTTGATTAGTGTAGTGTCAACAGCTACTGCAGCCACTGCCAGCTAGCCTACTTCAGCAGTACTGTATCATTTTAATCATTTTAGTCAATAAGATTCTTGCTACGTAAGCAACTTTCTGAACATTCGAGGCGTGTAGTCCACTTGTCATTCAATCTCCTTGCATTAGCGTAGCCTTTTCTGTAGCCTGTCAACTATGTGTCTGTCTATCCCTGTTCTCTCCTCTCTGCACAGACCATACAAACGCTCCACACCGCGTGGCCGCGACCACCCTAATCTGGTGGTCCCAGCGCGTACGACCCACGTGGAGTTCAGGTCTCCGGTAGCCTCTGGAACTGCCGATCTGCGGCCAACAAGGCAGAGTTCATCTCAGCCTATGCCTCCCTCCAGTCCCTTGACTTCTTGGCACTGACGGAAACATGGATCACCACAGATAACACTGCTACTCCTACTGCTCTCTCCTCGTCCGCCCCGTGTTCTCGCACACCCGAGAGCTTCTGGTCAGCGGGGTGGTGGCACCGGGATCCTCATCTCTCCCAAGTGGTCTTTCTCTCTTTCTCCCCTTACCCATCTGTCTATCGCCTCCTTTGAATTCCATGCTGTCACAGTTACCAGCCCTTTCAAGCTTAACATCCTTATCATTTATCGCCCTCCAGGTTCCTCGGAGAGTTCATCAATGAGCTTGATGCCTTGATAAGCTCCTTTCCTGAGGACGGCTCACCTCTCACAGTTCTGGGCGACTTTAACCTCCCCACGTCTACCTTTGACTCATTCCTCTCTGCCTCCTTCTTTCCCTCCTCTCCTCTTTTGACCTCACCCTCTCACCTTCCCCCCTACTCACAAGGCAGGCAATACGCTTGACCTCATCTTTACTAGATGCTGTTCTTCCACTAACCTCATTGCAACTCCCCTCCAAGTCTCCGACCACTACCTTGTATCCTTTTCCCTCTCGCTCTCATCCAACACTTCCCTGCCCCTACTCGGATGGTATCGCGCCGTCCCAACCTTCGCTCTCTCTCCCCCGCTACTCTCTCCTCTTCCATCCTATCATCTCTTCCCTCTGCTCAAACTTTCTCAACCTATCTCCTGATTCTGCCTCCTCAACCCTCCTCTCCTCCCTTACTGCATCCTTTGACTCTCTATGTCCCCTATCCTCCAGGCCGGCTCGGTCCTCCCCTCCCCGCTCCGTGGCTCGGCGACTCATTGCGAGCTCACAGAACAGGGCTCCGGGCAGCCGGCGGAAATGGAGGAAAAACTCGCCTCCCTGCGGACCTGGCATCCTTTCACTCCCTCCTCTCTACATTTTCCTCCTCTGTCTCTGCTGCTAAAGCCACTTTCTACCATTCTAAATTCCAAGCATCTGCCTCTAACCCTAGGAAGCTCTTTGCCACCTTCTCCTCCCTCCTGAATCCCCCCTCCTCCTCTCTGCAGATGACTTCGTCAACCATTTTGAAAAGAAGGTCGATGACATCCGATCCTCGTTTGCTAAGTCAAACGACACCACTGGTTCTGCTCACACTGCCCTACCCTATGCTCTGACCTCTTTCTCCCCTCTCTCTCCAGATGAAATCTCGCGTCTTGTGACGACCGGCCGCCCAACAACCTGCCCGCTTGACCCTATCCCCTCCTCTCTTCTCCAGACCATTTCCGGAGACCTTCTCCCTTACCTCACCTCGCTCATCAACTCATCCCTGACCGCTGGCTCGTCCCTCCCGTCTTCAAGAGGCGAGAAGTTGCCTTCTGAAAAACCTACACTCGATCCCTCCGATGTCATCAACTACAGACCAGTATCCCTTCTCTCTTTTCTCTCCAAAACTCTTGAGCGTGCCGTCCTTGGCCAGCTCTCCGCTATCTCTCTCCAGAATGACCTTCTTGATCCAAATCAGTCAGGTTTCAAGACTAGTCATTCAACTGAGACTGCTCTTCTCTGTATCACGGAGCGCTCCGCACTGCTAAAGCTAACTCTCTCTCCTCTGCTCTCATCCTTCTAGACCTATCGGCTGCCTTCGATACTGTGAACCATCAGATCCTCCTCTCCACCCTCTCCGAGTTGGGCATCTCCGGCGCGGCCCAGCTTGGATTGCGTCCTACCCTGACAGGTCGCTCCTACCAGGTGGCGTGGCGAGAATCTGTCTCCTCACCACGCGCTCTCACCACTGGTGTCCCCAGGGCTCTGTTCTAGGCCCTCTCTTATTCTCGCTATACACCAAGTCACTTGGCTCTGTCATAACCTCACATGGTCTCTCCTATCATTGCTATGCAGACGACACACAATTAATCTTCTCCTTTCCCCCTTCTGATGACCAGGTGGCGAATCGCATCTCTGCATGTCTGGCAGACATATCAGTGTGGATGACGGATCACCACCTCAAGCTGAACCTCAGCAGACGGAGCTCCTCTTCCTCCCGGGGGAAGGACTGCCCGTTCCATGATCTCGCCATCACGGTTGACAACTCCATTGTGTCCTCCTCCCAGAGCGCTAAGAACCTTGGCGTGATCCTGGACAACACCCTGGCGTTCTCAACTAACATCAAGGCGGTGTCCCGTTCCTGTAGGTTCATGCTCTACAACATCCGCAGAGTACGACCCTGCCTCACACAGGAAGCGGCGCAGGTCCTAATCCAGGCACTTGTCATCTCCCGTCTTGATTACTGCAACTCGCTGTTGGCTGGGCTCCTGCCTGTGCCATTAAACCCCTACAACTCATCCAGAACGCCGCAGCCCGTCTGGTGTTCAACCTTCCCAAGTTCTCTCCACGTCACCCCGCTCCTCCGCTCTCCACTGGCTTCCAGTTGAAGCTCGCATCCGCTACAAGACCATGGTGCTCGCCTCACGGGCTGTGAGGGGAAGCGGCACCTCAGTACCTCCAGGCTCTGATCAGGCCCTACACCCAAACAAGGGCACTGCGTTCATCCACCTCTGGCCTGCTCACCTCCCCTACCACTGAGGAAGTACAGTTCCCGCTCAGCCCAGTCAAAACTGTTCGCTATCTGGCCCCAATGGTGGAACAAACTCCCTCACGACGCCAGGACAGCGAGTCAATCACCACCTTCCGGAGACACAAACCCCACCTCTTCAAGGAATACCTAGGATAGGGTAAGTAAGGGTAAGTAATCCTTCTCACCCCCTTCCCCCCAAAAAAGATTTAGATGCAAGTGGCTGTTCCACTGGATGTCATAAGGTGTATGCACCAATTTGTAAGTCGCTCTGGATAAGAGCGTCTGCTAAATGACTTAAATGTAAAT
>NW_026281898.1:0-9881 GCF_023373465.1 Oncorhynchus keta
CAAAGAAATAAAGGGAACACTAAAATAACACATCCTAGATCTGAATTGAATGAAGTATTCTTATTAAATACTTTTTTCTTTACATAGTTGAATGTGCTGACAACAAAATCACACAAAACCCATGGAGGTCTGGATTTGGAGTCACACTCAAAATCACACTCAGTCACACTCAAAATTAAAGTGGAAAACCACACTACAGGCTGATCCAACTTTAATGTAATGTCCTTAAAACAAGTCAAAATGAGGCTCAGTAGTGTGTGTGGCCTCCAAGTGCCTGTACGACCTCCCTACAACGCCTGGGCATGCTCCTGATGAGGTGGCGGATGGTCTCCTGAGGGATCTCCTCCCAGACCTGGACTAAAGCATCTGCCAACTCCTGGACAGTCTGTGGTGCAACGTGGCGTTGGTGGATAGAGCAAGACATGATGTCCCAGATGTGCTCAATTGGATTCAGGTCTGGGGAACGGGCTGGCCAGTCCATAGCATCAATGCCTTCCTCTTTGCAGGAACTAAGACACACTCCAGCCACATGAGTCTAGCATTGTCTTGCATTAGGGAGGAACCCAGGGCCAACCGCACAAGCATATGGTCTCACAAAGGGTCTGAGGATCTCGTCTCGGTACCTAATGGCAGTTAGGCTACCTCTGGCGAGCACATGGAGGGCTGTGCGGCAAAGAAATGCCACCCCACACCATGACTGACCCACCGCCAAACTGGTCATGCTGGAGGATGTTGCAGGCAGCAGAACGTTCTCCACGGCGTCTCCAGACTCTGTCACGTCTGTCATGTGCTCAGTGTGAACCTGCTTTCATCTGTGAAGGCACAGGGCGCCAGTGGCGAATTTGCCAATCTTGGTGTTCTCTGGCAAATGCCAAATGTCCTGCACGGTGTTGGGCTGTAAGCACAACCCCTACCTGTGGATGTCAGGCCCTCCCATACCACCCTCATGGAGTCTGTTTCTGACCGTTTGAGCAGACACATGCACATTTGTGGCCTGCTGGAGGTCATTTTGCAGGGCTCTGGCAGTCCTCCTCCTTGCACTAAGGCGGAGGTAGTGGTCCTGCTGGGTTGTTGCCATCCTACGGCCTCCTCCACGTCTTCTGATGTACTGGCCTGTCTCCTGGTAGCGCCTCCATGCTCTGTACACTACGCTGACAGACACAGCAAACCTTCTTGCCACAGCTCGCATTGATATGCCATCCTGGATGAGCTGCACTACCTGAGCCACTTGTGTGGGCTAGACTCCGTCTCATGCTACCACTAGAGTGAAAGCACCGCCAGCATTCAAAAGTGACCAAAACATCAGCCAGGAAGCATAGGAACTGAGAAGTGGTCTGTGGTCTCCACCTGCAGAACCACTCCTTTATTGGGGGTGTCTTGCTAATTGCCTATAATTTCCACCTGTTGTCTATTCCATTTTCACAACAGCATGTGAAATTTATTGTCAATCAGTGTTGCTTCCTAAGTAGACAGTTTGATTTCACAGAAGTGTGATTGACTTGGAGTTACATTGTGTTGTTTAAGTGTTCCCTTTATTTTTTGAGCAGTGTAGTTCGTCAGACAGACAGATCCACAAACCTTCTGCAAGGCGGCGCTGTCCTGGCCGTGATGACAATCTGGCCACCCATCTTTGAGTAGTGGAATGCCACCTGCTCTCCTATGCCTGTGCTGGCACCAGTCACCAGCACCCTGGCACCACGACATCAGTCAGTCAGGCTGCTTGGGGTGAAGAAGACAACTGACGAGGGAGGAAGATCATTTTACATTTTAGTCATTTAACAGACGCTCTTATCCACAGCGACTTACAGGAGCAATTAGGTGTCACGTGTGCTCCGTCTACGGCCTCTAGGTCACCAGGCTGCTCGTTAGGGCACACACCTGTCAGCAGCGTTACACGCATAATGACACTCACCTGGACTCCATCACCTTCTTGACTACCTGCCCTTTATATATCACTCCCTTTGGTTCCTTCCCCAGTCGTCATTGTTGCTGTTACATGTCGGTGCGCTGTTTGTGTTTCTTGTTTTGTTAGTTTATTTATTAAATGTATTCACTCCCTGAACTTGCTTCCCGACTCTCAGCGTACATGGTTACACAGGGTTAATTGCTTTGCACAAGGGCACATCGACAGATTTTTCACCTAGTCGGTTCAGGAATTATAAAATCATCTCATCACAATGGATATGAAACAATATTGGTGTTTTGAAGTTGAGCATGAATTTGTGTTGAAATGATCATCATCATCATTACCATAAAGACCCTCACATCGCAATTCAACGGCTCAGACACAAGAGGTATGTGGCAGGGTCTACAGTCAATCACGGATTACAAAAAAGAAAACCAGCCCAGTCACGGACCAGGATGTCTTGCTCCCAGGCAGACAAAATAACTTTTTTGCCCGCTTTGAGGACATTACAGTGCCACTGACAATGCCCGCAACCAAAACATGCGGCCTCTCCTTCACTGCAGCCGACGTGAGGAAAACATTTAAATGTGTTAACCCTCGCAAGGCTGCAGGCCCAGACGGCATCCCCAGCCTCGCCCTCAGAGCATGCGCAGACCAGCTGGCTGGTGTGTTTCCGGACATATTCAATCAATCCCTATCCCAGTCTGCTGTTCCCACATGCTTCAAGAGGGCCACCATTGTTCCTGTTCCCAAGAAAGCTAAGGTAACTGAGCTAAATGACTACATCCCGTAGCACTCACTTCCGTCATCATGAAGTGCTTTGAGAGACTAGTCAAGGACCATATCACCTCCACCCTACCCTAGACCCACTCCAATTTGCTTACCGCCCAAATAGGTCCACAGACGATGCAATCTCAACCACATTTAACATTTACATTTAAGTAATTTAGCAGACGCTCTTATCCAGAGCGACTTACAAATTGGTGCATTCACCTTATGACATCCAGTGGAACAGCCACTTTACAATAGTGCATCTAAATCTTTAAGGGGGTGAGAAGGATTACTTTATCCTATCCTAGGTATTCCTTAAAGAGGTGGGGTTTCAGGTGTCTCCGGAAGGTGGTGATTGACTCCGCTGTCCTGGCGTCGTGAGGGAGTGTGTTCCACCATTGGGGGCCAGAGCAGCGAACAGTTTTGACTGGGCTGAGCGGGAACTGAACTTCCTCAGTGGTAGGGAGGCGAGCAGGCCAGAGGTGGATGAACGCAGTGCCCTTGTTTGGGTGTAGGGCCTGATCAGAGCCTGGAGGTACTGAGGTGCCGTTCCCCTCACAGCTCCGTAGGCAAGCACCATGGTCTTGTAGCGGATGCGAGCTTCAACTGGAAGCCAGTGGAGAGAGCGGAGGAGCGGGGTGACGTGAGAGAACTTGGGAAGGTTGAACACCAGACGGGCTGCGGCGTTCTGGATGAGTTGTAGGGTTTAATGGCACAGGCAGGGAGCCCAGCCAACAGCGAGTTGCAGTAATCCAGACGGAAGATGACAAGTGCCTGGATTAGGACCTGCGCTCGCTTCCTGTGAGGCAGGGTCGTACTCTGCAGATGTTGTAGAGCATGAACCTACAGGAACGGGCTACCGCCTTGATGTTAGTTGAGAACGACAGGGTGTTGTCCAGGATCACGCCAAGGTTCTTAGCGCTCTGGGAGGAGGACACAATGGAGTTGTCAACCGTGATGGCGAGATCATGGAACGGGCAGTCCTTCCCGGGAGGAAGAGCAGCTCCGTCTTGCCGAGGTTCAGCTTGAGGTGGTGATCCGTCATCCACACTGATATGTCTGCCAGACATGCAGAGATGCGATTCGCCACCTGGTCATCAGAAGGGGGAAAGGAGAAGATTAATTGTGTATCGTCTGCATAGCAATGATAGGAGAGACCATGTGAGGTTATGACAGAGCCAAGTGACTTGGTGTATAGCGAGAATAGGAGAGGGCCTAGAACAGAGCCCTGGGGGACACCAGTGGTGAGAGCGCGTGGTGAGGAGACAGATTCTCGCCACGCCACCTGGTAGGAGCGACCTGTCAGGTAGGACGCAATCAAGCGTGGGCCGCGCCGGAGATGCCCAACTCGGAGAGGGTGGAGAGGAGGATCTGATGGTTCACAGTATCGAAGGCAGCCGATAGGTCTAGAAGGATGAGAGCAGAGGAGAGAGAGTTAGCTTTAGCAGTGCGGAGCGCTCCGTGATACAGAGAAGAGCAGTCTCAGTTGAATGACTAGTCTTGAAACCTGACTGATTTGGATCAAGAAGGTCATTCTGAGAGAGATAGTTCAACCACACTGCACACTGCCCTAACCCATCTGGACAAGAGGAATACCTAAGTGAGAATGCTATTCATTGACTACAGCTCGGCATTTAACACCATTTTTTAAAAACCTTTATTTAACTAGGCAAGTCAGTTAAGAACAAATTCTTATTTTCAATGACGGCCTAGGAACAGTGGGTTAACTGCCTGTTCAGGGGCAGAACGACAGATTTGTACCTTGTCAGCTCGGGGGTTTGAACTTGCAGCCTTCCGGTTACTCGTCCAACGCTCTAACGCTCTAACCACTATTCTACCCTGCCACCCACCATAGTACCCTCCAAGCTCGTCATCAAGCTCGAGACCCTGGGTCTTGACCCCACCCTGTGCAACTGGGTAATGGACTTCCTGACGGGCCGCCCCCAGGTGGTGAGGATAGGCAACAACATCTCCACCCCGCTGATCAACACTCAACACTGGGGCCCCACAAGGGTGCGTTCTGAGACCTCTCCTGTACTCCCTGTTCACCCACGACTGTGTAGCCACGCACACCTCCAACTCAATCATCAAGTTTGTGGACGACACAACAGTGGTAGGCTTGATTACCAACAACGACGAGACGGCCTACAGGGAGGAGGTGAGGGCCCTCGGAGTGTGGTGTCAGGAAAATAACCTCACACTCAACGTCAACAAAACTAAGGAGATGATTGTGGACTTCAGGAAATAGCAAAGGGAACACCCCTATCCACATCGATGGAACAGTAGTGGAGAGGGTACGTTTTAAGTTCCTCGGCATACACATCACAGACAAACTGAATTGGTCCACCCACACAGACAGCATTGTGAAGAAAGCGCAGCAGCGCCTCTTCAACCTCAGGAGGCTGAAGAAATTTGACTTGTCACCAAAAGCACTCACAAACTTCTACAGATGCATAATGGAGAGCATCCTGGCGGGCTGTATCACCGCCTGGTACGGCCCAACTGCTCCGCCCACAACCGTAAGGCTCTCCAGAGGGTAGTGAGGTCTGCACAACACATCACCGGGGGCAAACTACCTGCCCTCCAGGACACCTACACCACCCGATGTTACAGGAAGGCCATAATGATCATCAAGGACAACAATCACCCGAGCCACTGCCTGTTCATCCCGCTATCATCCAGAAGGCGAGGTCAGTATAGGTGCATCAAAGCTGGGGACGAGAGACTGAAAAACAGCTTCTATCTCAAGGCCATCAGACTGTTAAACAGCCACCACTAACATTGAGTGGCTGCTGCCAACACACTGACTCAACTCCAGCCACTTTAATAATGGGAATTGATGGGAAAGGATGTAAAATATATCACTAGCCACTTCCAAACAATGCTACCTAATATAATGTTTAAATACCCTATATTATTCATCTCATATGTATACGTATATACTGTACTCTATATCATCTACTGCATCTTTATGTAATACATGTATCACTAGCCACTTTAACTATGCCACTTTGTTTACATACTCATCTCATATGTATATACTGTACTCGATACCATCTACTGTATCTTGCCTATGCCGCTCTGTACCATCACTCATTCATATATCATTATGTACATATTCTTTATCCCCTTACACTTGTGTGTATAAGGTAGTAGTTTTGGAATTGTTAGTTAGATTACTTGTTGGTTATTACTGCATTGTCGGAACTAGAAGCACAAGCATTTCGCTACACTCGCATTAACATCTGCTAACCAAGTGTATGTGACAAATGAATTTGATTTGATTTTTTTTGTGATTTGATCAAATTTCCTACATATTTGAAGACAACATACACATCAGAAAGAGCTCCATTATATTGTCAAATAATCACAATAGTCAAATCAGTGCATTAAATCTCAATGTATGTGAAATAGAAAAATATAAAAATTAATATAAGAATGGAAAATGAAAATGACAACAATTGCCTTAAATAAAATAAAGAAAATACATAAAAGTTGCTCAAAGGGTGTATTCAAAACCTTGAATAATATGTTTGCCTGCCCTTTGCCTTGCTACTCAACTGACATGGATAGCTACTGTTGGAGAACTGGATCAAATATGTCCTTCCAGAGGACTGCCATCAGCCAAATGCTGAACATGAAAAACTTGGTTTTCATCCTGCCCTTCGTAATCATGTTGAATTCATTTCAATGCTACAGGTGATGCTTAGGTAACACACCTTATTTGTTTAAAAAAAATTCACGCCTGTGTCAATATCCTAGTTGATCTAAAATAAAAACTGTCAAAAAGTATATTCTAAAACTCCACCAAGCTTCCGTGCCTCGCCTCGCTCCTACCTCGGCTCGAACCAGGAACACATCGACCACAACCACCCTCGAAGCAGCGTTACCCATGCAGAGCAAGGGTAACAACTACTCAACTACTACTCTCAGAGCGAGTGAAGTTTGAAACGCTATTAGCGCGCACCCCGCTAACTAGCTAGCCATTTCGCATCACATCATTACACCAGCCTAATCTCGGAGTTGATAGGTTTGAAGTCATAAACAGCAGAGCTGCTGGCAAACGACAAAAGTGCTGTTTGAATGAATGCTTAGAACCTGCTGGTGCCGACCATCACTCAGTCAGATTGCTCTATCAGATCATAGACTTAATTATAACATAATAGCACACAGAAATACAAGCCTTAGGTCATTAATATGGTCAATCCGGAAACTATCATCTCAAAAACAAGACGGTTATTCTTTCAGTGAAATATGGAACCGTTCCATATTTTATCTAATGGGTGGCATCCATCAGTCTAAATATTCCTGTTACATTGCACAACCTTCAATGTTTTGTCATAATTACGTAAAATTCTAGCAAATTAGTTCGCAATGAGCCAGGCGGCCCAAACTTTTGCATATTCCCCACTCTGTGTGCAATGAACGCAAGAGAAGTGACACAATTTCACCTGGTTAATATTGCCTGCTAACCTGGATTTCTTTTAGCTAAATATGCAGTTTAAAAAATATATACTTCTGTGTATTGATTTTAAGAAAGGCATTGGTGTTTATGGTTAGGTACACTTTGGAGCAATGACAGTCCTTTTTCGCGAATGCGCACTGCATCGATTATATGCAACTCAGGACACGCTAGATAAACTAGTAATATCATCAACCATGTGTAGTTATAACTAGCAATTATGATTGGTTAAGTTTAATGCTAGCTAGGAACATACCTTGGCTTGTTACTGTATTCGCGTAACAGGCGGGCTCCTCGTGAGGCAGGTGGTTAGATCGTTGGACTAGTTAACTTTAAGGTTGCAAGATTGAATCCTTTAACTGACAAGGTAAAAATCTGTCATTCTGCACCTGAACAAGGCAGTTAACCCACCGTTCCTAGGCCGTCATTGAAAGTAAGAATGTGTTCTTAACTGAAGATTAAATAAAGGTGTAAAAAAGGTGTAAAATCGGCAAAATTGGCGTCCTAAATTACAGATTTTCGATTGTTATGAAAACTTGAAATCGGCCCTAATTAATCGGCCATTGCGATTAATCGGTCGACCTCTACTACATACAGTATATGTACGGGGCTGTCACAGTTACCAGCCCTTTCAAGCTTAACATCCTTATCATTTATCGCCCTCCAGGTCCCTCGGAGAGTTCATCAATGAGCTTGATGCCTTGATAAGCTCCTTTCCTGAGGACGGCTCACCTCTCACAGTTCTGGGCGACTTTAACCTCCCCACGTCTACCTTTGATTCATTCCTCTCTGCCTCCTTCTTTCCACTCCTCTCTCTTTTTGACCTCACCCTCTCACCTTCCCCCTACTCACAAGGCAGGCAATACGCTCGACCTCATCTTTACTAGATGCTGTTCTTCCACTAACCTCATTGCAACTCCTCCAAGTCTCCGACCACTACCTTGTATCCTTTTCCCTCTCGCTCTCATCCAACACTTCCCACACTGCCCCTACCGGATGGTATCGCACCGTCCCAACCTTCGCTCTCTCTCCCCGCTACTCTCTCCTCTTCCATCCTATCATCTCTTCCCTCTGCTCAAACCTTCTCCAACCTATCTCCTGATTCTGCCTCCTCAACCCTCCTCTCCTCCCTTTCTGCATCCTTTGACTCTATGTCCCCTATCCTTCAGGCCGGCTCGGTCCTCCCTCCCGCTCCGTGGCTCGACGACTCATTGCGAGCTCACAGAACAGGGCTCCGGGCAGCCGTAGCGGAAATGGAGGAAAACTCGCCTCCCTGCGGACCTGGCATCCTTTCACTCCCTCCTCTACATTTTCCTCCTCTGTCTCTGCTGCTAAAGCCACTTTCTACCACTCTAGATTCCAAGCATCTGCCTCTAACCCTAGGAAGCTCTTTGCCACCTTCTCCTCCCTCCTGAATCCTCCTCCCCCTCCCCCTCCTCCTCTCTGCAGATTACTTGTCAACCATTTTGAAAAGAAGGTCGACGACATCCGATCCTCGTTTGCTAAGTCAAACGACACCACTGGTTCTGCTCACACTGCCCTACCCTGTGCTCTGACCTCTTTCTCCCTCTCTCTCCAGATGAAATCTCGCGTGCCTTGTGACGGCCGGCCGCCCAACAACCTGCCCGCTTGACCCTATCCCCTCCTCTCTTCTCCAGACCATTTCCGGAGACCTTCTCCCTTACCTCACTCGCTCATCAACTCATCCCTGACCGCTGGCTACGTCCCTTCCGTCTTCAAGAGAGCGAGAGTTGCACCCCTTCTGAAAAAAACCTACACTCGATCCCTCCGATGTCATCAACTACAGACCAGTATCCCTTCTTTCTTTTTCTCTCCAAAACTCTTGAACGTGCCATCCTTGGCCAGCTCTCCCGCTATCTCTCTCAGAATGACCTTCTGATCCAAATCAGTCAGGTTTCAAGACTAGGTCATTCAACTGAGACTGCTCTTCTCTGTATCACGGAGGCGCTCCGCACTGCTAAAGCTAACTCTCTCCTCTGCTCATCCTCTAGACCTATCGGCTGCCTTCGATACTGTGAACCATCAGATCCTCCTCTCCACCTCTCCGAGTTGGGCATCTCCGGGCGCGGCCCACGCTTGGATTGCGTCCTACCTGACAGGTTGTCATCTCCCGTCTGATTAATGCACCGCTGTTGGCTGGGCCCTGCCTGTGCCATTAAACCCCTACAACTCATCCAGAACGCCGCAGCCCGCCTGGTGTTCAACCTTCCCAAGTTCTCTCACGTCACCCCGCCTCCGCTCTCTCCACTGGCTTCCAGTTGAAGCTCACATCCGCTACAAGACCATGGTGCTTGCCTCACAGAGCTGTGAGGGGGAACGGCACTCAGTACCCCAGGCTCTGATCAGGCCCTACACCCAAACAAGGGCACTGCGTTCATCCACCTCTGGCCTGCTCGCCTCCCTACCACTGAGGAAGTACAGTTCCCCGCTCAGCCCAGTCAAACTGTCCGCTGCTCTGCCCCCCAATGGTGGAACAAACTCCCCCACGACGCCAGGACAGCGGAGTCAATCACCACCTTCCGGAGACACCCTGAAACCCCACCTCTTAAGGAATACCTAGGATAGGATAAAGTAATCCATCTCACCCCCCTTAAAAGATTTAGATGCACTATTGTAAAGTGGCTGTTCCACTGGATGTCATAAGGTGAATGCACCAATTTGTAAGTCGCTCTGGATAAGAGCGTCTGCTAAATGACTTAAATGTAAATGTAAATGTACATA
>NW_026281899.1:0-10988 GCF_023373465.1 Oncorhynchus keta
ATGCTTCTCACCATGCTGCTCATCATACCCCACTTTGTTGCCAGCAATATTGCCTCAAAGATTGTCCAGTTTCTCATGGCTGTTAGTCTGTTTGACTTGTAGTCAACCAATCAAGTCAGGACTTTTTAGCACTAGCACCATCTTGGCTGATCTTGAAAACTCAATGCTTTGTTCCAGAACCACGCCGAGGCCAAACCCAACCCATGAATCATTGCTTTTCAAACAATTATTCATGTATTTCTTAAAATGTTATTACATGAAGTGCCAGAGATAATTAACTTCAAAATATTGCTGGAATAAAGGGAATACTTAGACAGCTGTATTCCACTATGACTTCCTAAAACATACTGTGTCATGTCTAGCCATCCCTCCACTATGACTTCCTAAAACATACTGTGTCATGTCTAGCCATCCATTTACATTTACATTTTACATTTAAGTCATTTAGCAGACGCTCTTATCCAGAGCGACTTACAAATTGGTGCATACACCTTATGACATCCAGTGGAACAGCCACTTTACAATAGTGCATCTAAATCTTTTTAGGGGGGGGGGTGAGAAGGATTACTTACCCTATCCTAGGTATTCCTTGAAGAGGTGGGGTTTCAGGTGTCTCCGGAAGGTGGTGATTGACTCCGCTGTCCTGGCGTCGTGAGGGGTTTGTTCCACCATTGGGGGCCAGAGCAGCGAACAGTTTTGACTGGGCTGAGCGGGAACTGTACTTCCTCAGTGGTAGGGAGGCGAGCAGGCCAGAGGTGGATGAACGCAGTGCCCTTGTTTGGGTGTAGGGCCTGATCAGAGCCTGGAGGTACTGAGGTGCCGTTCCCCTCACAGCTCCGTAGGCAAGCACCATGGTCTTGTAGCGGATGCGAGCTTCAACTGGAAGCCAGTGGAGAGAGCGGAGGAGCGGGGTGACGTGAGAGAACTTGGGAAGGTTGAACACCAGACGGGCTGCGGCGTTCTGGATGAGTTGTAGGGGTTTAATGGCACAGGCAGGGAGCCCAGCCAACAGCGAGTTGCAGTAATCAAGACGGGAGATGACAAGTGCCTGGATTAGGACCTGCGCCGCTTCCTGTGTGAGGCAGGGTCGTACTCTGCGGATGTTGTAGAGCATGAACCTACAGGAACGGGACACCGCCTTGATGTTAGTTGAGAACGACAGGGTGTTGTCCAGGATCACGCCAAGGTTCTTAGCGCTCTGGGAGGAGGACACAATGGAGTTGTCAACCGTGATGGCGAGATCATGGAACGGGCAGTCCTTCCCCGGGAGGAAGAGGAGCTCCGTCTTGCTGAGGTTCAGCTTGAGGTGGTGATCCGTCATCCACACTGATATGTCTGCCAGACATGCAGAGATGCGATTCGCCACCTGGTCATCAGAAGGGGGAAAGGAAGATTAATTGTGTGTCGTCTGCATAGCAATGATAGGAGAGACCATGTGAGGTTATGACAGAGCCAAGTGACTTGGTGTATAGCGAGAATAAGAGAGGGCCTAGAACAGAGCCCTGGGGACACCAGTGGTGAGAGCGCGTGGTGAGGAGACAGATTCTCGCCACGCCACCTGGTAGGAGCGACATGTCAGGTAGGACGCAATCCAAGCGTGGGCCGCGCCGGAGATGCCCAACTCGGAGAGGGTGGAGAGGAGGATCTGATGGTTCACAGTATCGAAGGCAGCCGATAGGTCTAGAAGGATGAGAGCAGAGGAGAGAGAGTTAGCTTTAGCAGTGCGGAGCGCCTCCGTGATACAGAGAAGAGCAGTCTCAGTTGAATGACTAGTCTTGAAACCTGACTGATTTGGATCAAGAAGGTCATTCTGAGAGAGATAGCGGTAGAGCTGGCCAAGGACGGCACGCTCAAGAGTTTTGGAGAGAAAAGAGAGAAGGGATACTGGTCTGTAGTTGTTGACATCGGAGGGATCGAGTGTAGGTTTTTTCAGAAGGGTGCAACTCTCGCTCTCTTGAAGACGGAAGGGACGTAGCCAGCGGTCAGGGATGAGTTGATGAGCGAGGTGAGGTAAGGGAGAAGGTCTCCGGAAATGGTCTGGAGAAGAGAGGAGGGGATAGGGTCAGCGGGCAGGTTGTTGGGCGGCCGGCTGTCACAAGACAGCGAGATTTCATCTGGAGAGAGAGGAGAAAGAGGTCAGAGCATAGGGTAGGGCAGTGTGAGCAGAACCAGCGGTGTCGTTTGACTTAGCAAACGAGGATCGGATGTCGTCGACCTTCTTTTCAAAATGGTTGACGAAGTCATCTGCAGAGAGGGAGGAGGGGGATTCAGGAGGGAGGAGAAGGTGGCAAAGAGCTTCCTAGGGTTAGAGGCAGATGCTTGGAATTTAGAATGGTAGAAAGTGGCTTTAGCAGCAGAGACAGAGGAGTAAAATGTAGAGAGGAGGGAGTGAAAGGATGCCAGGTCCTGCAGGGAGCGAGTTTTCCTCCATTTCCGCTCGGCTGCCCGGAGCCCTGTTCTGTGAGCTCGCAATGAGTCGTCGAGTCACGGAGCGGGAGGGGAGGACCCGAGCCGGCCTGGAGGATAGGGGACATAGAGAGTCAAAGGATGCAGAAAGGGAGGAGAGGAGGGTTGAGGAGGCAGAATCAGGAGATAGGTTGGAGAAAGTTTGAGCAGAGGGGGAAGAGATGATAGGATGGAAGAGGAGAGAGTAGCGGGGGAGAGAGAGCGAAGGTTGGGACGGCGCGATACCATCAGTAGGGGCAGTGTGGGAAGTGTTGGATGAGAGCGAGAGGGAAAAGGATACAAGGTAGTGGTCGGAGACTTGGAGGAGTTGCAATGAGGTTAGTGGAAGAACAGCATCTAGTAAAGATGAGGTCAAGCGTATTGCCTGCCTTGTGAGTAGGGGGGAAGGTGAGAGGGTGAGGTCAAAAAGGAGAGGAGTGGAAAGAAGGAGGCAGAGAGGAATGAGTCAAAGGTAGACGTGGGGAGGTTAAAGTCGCCCAGAACTGTGAGAGGTGAGCCGTCCTCAGGAAAGGAGCTTATCAAGGCATCAAGCTCATTGATGAACTCTCAAGGGAACCTGGAGGGCAATAAATGATAAGGATGTTAAGCTTGAAAGGGCTGGTAACTGTGACAGCATGGAATTCAAAGGAGGCGATAGACAGATGGGTAAGGGGAGAAAGAGAGAAAGACCACTTGGGAGAGATGAGGATCCCGGTGCCACCACCCCGCTGACCAGAAGCTCTCGGGGTGTGCGAGAACACGTGGGCGGACGAGGAGAGAGCAGTAGGAGTAGCAGTGTTATCTGTGGAGATCCATGTTTCCGTCAGTGCCAAGAAGTCGAGGACTGGAGGGAGGCATAGGCTGAGATGAACTCTGCCTTGTTGGCCGCAGATCGGCAGTTCCAGAGGCTACCGGAGACCTGGAACTCCACGTGGGTCACGCGCTGGGACCACCAGATTAGGGTGGCGCGGCCACGCGGTGTGGAGCGTTTGTATGGTCTGTGCAGAGAGGAGAGAACAGGGATAGACAGACACATAGTTGACAGGCTACAGAAGAGGCTACGCTAATGCAAGGAGATTGGAATGACAAGTGGACTACACGTCTCGAATGTTCAGAAAGTTAAGCTTACGTAGCAAGAATCTTATTGACTAAAATGATTAAAATGATACAGTACTGCTGAAGTAGGCTAGCTGGCAGTAGCTGCGTTGTTGACACTACACTAATCAAGTCGTTCCGTTGAGTGTAATAGTTTCTACAGTGCTACTATTCGGGGGCTAGCTGGCTAGCTAGCAGTGTTATTTACGTTACGTTGCGTTAAAAGAACGACAATAGCTGGCTAGCTAACCTAGGAAATCGCTCTAGACTACACAATTATCTTTGAAACAAAGACGGCTATGTAGCTAGCTATGTAGCTAGCTACGATCAAACAAATCAAACCGTTGTACTGTAATGAAATGAAATAAAAATGTGATACTACCTGTGACTGCGACCGGGTTGTTGAATTCGATTCAGTAGACGTGTGTGTGGTGACGTTGGCTAGCTGTTAGCTGTTAGCTGTTGGCTAGCTAGCAGAGTCTCCTACGTTAAGGACGACAAATAGCTGGCTAGCGAACCTCAGTGAATTAAGATAATCACTCCAAGACTACACACTCTAAACTACACAATTATCTTGGAAACAAAGACCGCTATGTAGCTAGCTAACACTAAACTAATCAAGTCGTTCAGTTGAGTGAGTAGCACTACAGTGATGCTAATCTGTGGGCGTTAGGCATCCCTCCACTATGACTTCCTAAAACATACTGTGTCATGTCTAGCCATCCCTCTACTATGACTTCCTAAAACATACTGTGTCATGTCTAGCCATCCCTCCACTATGACTTCCTAAAACATACTGTGTCATGTCTAGCCATCCCTCTACTATGACTTCCTAAAACATACTGTGTCATGTCTAGCCATCCCTCCACTATGACTTCCTAAAACATACTGTGTCATGTCTAGCCATCCCTCCACTATGACTTCCTAAAACATACTGTGTCATGTCTAGCCATCCCTCTACTATGACTTCCTAAAACATACTGTGTCATGTCTAGCCATCCCTCCACTATGACTTCCTAAAACATACTGTGTCATGTCTAGCCATCCCTCCACTATGACTTCCTAAAACATACTGTGTCATGTCTAGCCATCCCTCTACTATGACTTCCTAAAACATACTGTGTCATGTCTAGCCTTCCCTCTACTAGGACTCTTCCTAAAACATACTGTGTCATGTCTAGCCATCCCTCTACTATGACTTCCTAAAACATACTGTGTCATGTCTAGCCATCCCTCCACTATGACTTCCTAAAACATACTGTGTCATGTCTAGCCATCCCTCTACTAGGACTTCCTAAAACATACTGTGTCATGTCTAGCCATCCCTCTACTAGGACTTCCTAAAACATACTGTGTCATGTCTAGCCATCCCTCTACTATGACTTCCTAAAACATACTGTGTCATGTCTAGCCATCCCTCTACTAGGACTTCCTAAAACATACTGTGTCATGTCTAGCCATCCCTCTACTAGGACTTCCTAAAACATACTGTGTCATGTCTAGCCATCCCTCTACTATGACTTCCTAAAACATACTGTGTCATGTCTAGCCATCCCTCTACTATGACTTCCTAAAACATACTGTGTCATGTCTAGCCATCCCTCCACTATGACTTCCTAAAACATACTGTGTCATGTCTAGCCATCCCTCTACTAGGACTTCCTAAAACATACTGTGTCATGTCTAGCCATCCCTCCACTATGACTTCCTAAAACATACTGTGTCATGTCTAGCCATCCCTCTACTATGACTTCCTAAAACATACTGTGTCATGTCTAGCCATCCCTCCACTATGACTTCCTAAAACATACTGTGTCATGTCTAGCCATCCCTCTACTAGGACTTCCTAAAACATACGGTGTCATGTCTAGCCATCCCTCTACTAGGACTTCCTAAAACATACTGTGTCATGTCTAGCCATCCCTCTACTAGGACTTCCTAAAACATACTGTGTCATGTCTAGCCATCCCTCTACTAGGACTTCCTAAAACATACTGTGTCATGTCTAGCCATCCTCTACTAGGACTTCCTAAAACATACTGTGTCATGTCTAGCCATCCTCTACTAGGACTTCCTAAAACATACTGTGTCATGTCTAGCCATCCCTCCACTATGACTTCCTAAAACATACTGTGTCATGTCTAGCCATCCCTCCACTATGACTTCCTAAAACATACTGTGTCATGTCTAGCCATCCCTCTACTATGACTTCCTAAAACATACTGTGTCATGTCTAGCCTTCCCTCTACTAGGACTCTTCCTAAAACATACTGTGTCATGTCTAGCCATCCCTCTACTATGACTTCCTAAAACATACTGTGTCATGTCTAGCCATCCCTCTACTATGACTTCCTAAAACATACTGTGTCATGTCTAGCCATCCCTCCACTATGACTTCCTAAAACATACTGTGTCATGTCTAGCCATCCCTCCACTATGACTTCCTAAAACATACTGTGTTATGTCTAGCCATCTACTATGACTTCCTAAAACATACTGTGTCATGAGCCATCCCTCTACTACTTCCTAAAACATACTGTGTCATGTCTAGCCATCCCTCTACTAGGACTTCCTAAAACATACTGTGTCATGTCTAGCCATCCCTCTACTATGACTTCCTAAAACATACTGTGTCATGTCTAGCCATCCCTCCACTATGACTTCCTAAAACATACTGTGTCATGTCTAGCCATCCCTCTACTATGACTTCCTAAAACATACTGTGTCATGTCTAGCCATCCCTCTACTAGGACTTCCTAAAACATACTGTGTCATGTCTAGCCATCCCTCTACTATGACTTCCTAAAACATACTGTGTCATGTCTAGCCATCCCTCTACTAGGACTTCCTAAAACATACTGTGTCATGTCTAGCCATCCCTCTACTATGACTTCCTAAAACATACTGTGTCATGTCTAGCCATCCCTCCATCCCTCTACTATGACTTCCTAAAACATACTGTGTCATGTCTAGCCATCCCTCTACTATGACTTCCTAAAACATACTGTGTCATGTCTAGCCATCCCTCCACTATGACTTCCTAAAACATACTGTGTCATGTCTAGCCATCCCTCTACTATGACTTCCTAAAACATACTGTGTCATGTCTAGCCATCCCTCCACTATGACTTCCTAAAACATACTGTGTCATGTCTAGCCATCCCTCTACTATGACTTCCTAAAACATACTGTGTCATGTCTAGCCATCCCTCCACTATGACTTCCTAAAACATACTGTGTCATGTCTAGCCATCCTCTACTATGACTTCCTAAAACATACTGTGTCATGTACTAGCTAAAACATCCCTCTACTAGGACTTCCTAAAACATACTGTGTCATGTCTAGCCATCCCTCTACTATGACTTCCTAAAACATACTGTGTCATGTCTAGCCATCCCTCTACTATGACTTCCTAAAACATACTGTGTCATGTCTAGCCATCCCTCTACTACTGTGGACTTCCTAAAACATACTGTGTCATGTCTAGCCATCCCGGACTCCTAAAACATACTGTGTCATGTCTAGCCATTCCTATGAAAACATACTGTGTCATGTCTAGCCATCCCTCTACTAGGACTTCCTAAAACATACTGTGTCATGTCTAGCCATCCCTCTACTAGGACTTCCTAAAACATACTGTGTCATGTCTAGCCATCCTCTACTAGGACTTCCTAAAACATACTGTGTCATGTCTAGCCATCCTCTACTAGGACTTCCTAAAACATACTGTGTCATGTCTAGCCATCCCTCTACTAGGACTTCCTAAAACATACTGTGTCATGTCTAGCCATCCCTCTACTAGGACTTCCTAAAAACATACTGTGTCATGTCTAGCCATCCCTCTACTAGGACTTCCTAAAACATACTGTGTCATGTCTAGCCATCCCTCTACTAGGACTTCCTAAAACATACTGTGTCATGTCTAGCCATCCCTCTACTAGGACTTCCTAAAACATACTGTGTCATGTCTAGCCATCCCTCTACTAGGACTTCCTAAAACATACTGTGTCATGTCTAGCCATCCCTCTACTATGACTTCCTAAAACATACTGTGTCATGTCTAGCCATCCCATCCCTCTACTAGTCTAGCCACTCTACTAGACTAAAACATACTGTGTCATGTCTAGCCATCCCTCTACTAGGACTTCCTAAAACATACTGTGTCATGTCTAGCCATCCCTCCACTATGACTTCCTAAAACATACTGTGTCATGTCTAGCCATCCCTCTACTAGGACTTCCTAAAACATACTGTGTCATGTCTAGCCATCCCTCTACTAGGACTTCCTAAAACATACTGTGTCATGTCTAGCCATCCCTCTACTATGACTTCCTAAAACATACTGTGTCATGTCTAGCCATCCCTCTACTAGGACTTCCTAAAACATACTGTGTCATGTCTAGCCATCCCTCTACTAGGACTTCCTAAAACATACTGTGTCATGTCTAGCCATCCCTCTACTAGGACTTCCTAAAACATGCTGTGTCATGTCTAGCCATCCCTCCACTATCTGGTTATCATATGGTTCAGACTTGTGTTAAGTTGTGCTCAAATATAATCAAACGTTAGAGTTGTTAAAAGGCTGGTCGACATGAAGAAAGTGTCAACAGACAGGGATGTGACATGTGGTTATTGTGTGGTAGAGAGGACAGTAGGGACAGACAGGGATGTGACATGTGGTTATTGTGTGGTAGAGAGGACAGTAGGGACAGACAGGGATGTGACATGTGGTTATTGTGTGGTAGAGAGGACAGTAGGGACAGACAGGGATGTGACATGTGGTTATTGTGTGGTAGAGAGGACAGTAGGGACAGACAGGGATGTGACATGTGGTTATTGTGTGGTAGAGAGGACAGTAGGGACAGACAGGGATGTGACATGTGGTTATTGTGTGGTAGAGAGGACAGTAGGGACAGACAGGGATGTGACTTGTGGTTATTGTGTGGTAGAGAGGACAGTAGGGACAGACAGGGATGTGACATGTGGTTATTGTGTGGTAGAGAGGACAGTCGGGACAGACAGGGATGTGACGTGGTTATTGTGTGGTAGAGAGGACAGTAGGGACAGACAGGGATGTGACATGTGGTTATTGTGTGGTAGAGAGGACAGTAAGGACAGACAGGGATGTGACATGTGGTTATTGTGTGGTAGAGAGGACAGTAGGGACAGACAGGGATGTGACATGTGGTTATTGTGTGGTAGAGAGGACAGTAGGGACAGACAGGGATGTGACATGTGGTTATTGTGTGGTATAGAGGACAGTAGGGACAGACAGGGATGTGACATGTGGTTATTGTGTGGTAGAGAGGACAGTAGGGACAGACAGGGATGTGACATGTGGTTATTGTGTGGTAGAGAGGACAGTAGGGACAGACAGGGATGTGACATGTGGTTATTGTGTGGTAGAGAGGACAGTAGGGACAACCAGGGATGTGACATGTGGTTATTGTGTGGTAGAGAGGACAGTAGGGACAGACAGGGATGTGACATGTGGTTATTGTGTGGTAGAGAGGACAGTAGGGACAGACAGGGATGTGACATGTGGTTATTGTGTGGTAGAGAGGACAGTAGGGACAGACAGGGATGTGACATGTGGTTATTGTGTGGTATAGAGGACAGTAGGGACAGACAGGGATGTGATGTGGTTATTGTGTGGTAGAGAGAACAGTAGGGACAGACAGGGATGTGACATGTGGTTATTGTGTGGTAGAGAGGACAGTAGGGACAGACAGGGATGTGACATGTGGTTATTGTGTGGTAGAGAGGACAGTAGGGACAGACAGGGATGTGACTTGTGGTTATTGTGTGGTAGAGAGGACAGTAGGGACAGACAGGGATGTGACATGTGGTTATTGTGTGGTAGAGAGGACAGTCGGGACAGACAGGGATGTGACGTGGTTATTGTGTGGTAGAGAGGACAGTAGGGACAGACAGGGATGTGACATGTGGTTATTGTGTGGTAGAGAGGACAGTAGGGACAGACAGGGATGTGACATGTGGTTATTGTGTGGTAGAGAGGACAGTAGGGACAGACAGGGATGTGACATGTGGTTATTGTGTGGTAGAGAGGACAGTAGGGACAGACAGGGATGTGACATGTGGTTATTGTGTGGTATAGAGGACAGTAGGGACAGACAGGGATGTGACATGTGGTTATTGTGTGGTAGAGAGGACAGTAGGGACAGACAGGGATGTGACATGTGGTTATTGTGTGGTAGAGAGGACAGTAGGGACAGACAGGGATGTGACATGTGGTTATTGTGTGGTAGAGAGGACAGTAGGGACAGACAGGGATGTGACATGTGGTTATTGTGTGGTAGAGAGGACAGTAGGGACAGACAGGGATGTGACATGTGGTTATTGTGTGGTAGAGAGGACAGTAGGGACAACCAGGGATGTGACATGTGGTTATTGTGTGGTAGAGAGGACAGTAGGGACAGACAGGGATGTGACATGTGGTTATTGTGTGGTAGAGAGGACAGTAGGGACAGACAGGGATGTGACATGTGGTTATTGTGTGGTAGAGAGGACAGTAGGGACAGACAGGGATGTGACATGTGGTTATTGTGTGGTAGAGAGGACTGTAGGGACAGACAGGGATGTGACATGTGGTTATTGTGTGGTAGAGAGGACAGTAGGGACAGACAGGGATGTGACATGTGGTTATTGTGTGGTAGAGAGGACAGTAGGGACAGACAGGGATGTGACATGTGGTTATTGTGTGGTAGAGAGGACAGTAGGGACAGACAGGGATGTGACATGTGGTTATTGTGTGGTAGAGAGGACAGTAGGGACAGACAGGGATGTGACATGTGGTTATTGTGTGGTAGAGAGGACAGTAGGGACAGACAGGGATGTGATGTGGTTATTGTGTGGTAGAGAGGACAGTAGGGACAGACAGGGATGTGACATGTGGTTATTGTGTGGTAGAGAGGACAGTAGGGACAGACAGGGATGTGACATGTGGTTACTGTGAAGTCCATGGAGAACAAGAGCACCTCCTCCCAGCTGCCCAGCTGCCCAGCTGCCCACTGCACTGAGGCTAGGAAACACGGTCTCCACCGATAAATCCATGATTATCGAAAACTTCAATAAGCACTTCTCAACGGCTGGCCATGCCTTCCGCCTGGCTACTCCAACCTCGGCCAACAGCTCCGCCCCCCCCGTAGTTCCTCACCCAAGCCTCTCCAGGTTCTCCTTTACCCAAATCCAGATAGCAGATGTTCTGAAAGAGCTGCAAAACCTGGACCCGTACAAATCAGCTGGGCTTGACAATCTGGACCCGCTATTTCTGAAACTATCTGCCGCCATTGTCGCAACCCCTATTACCAGCCTGTTCAACCTCTCTTTCATATCGTCTGAGATCCCCAAGGATTGAAAGCTGCCGCAGTCATCCCCCTCTTCAAAGGGGGAGACACCCTGGACCCAAACTACTATAGACCTATAT